>NC_069127.1:77393157-77508157 GCF_026914265.1 Mya arenaria
TTTCAAGTTAAGAATCGTCCGCATGAACATGTTGTTCAGTCACTTTGTTGAAATACAGGACATATTTTCGAAAAAATTGGCTAAAATCTTATTCCCCAAAGAATTATCAGAACGCTATTCTATATAGATGTACAATTGGAGTAAACATCAACGTTATCTGTACAATGGGAGTAAACATCAACGTTATCTGTACAATTGGAGTAAACATCAACGTTATCTGTACAATGGGAGTAAACATCAACGTTATCTGTACAATTGGAGTAAACATCAACGTTATCTGTACAATGGGAGTAAACATCAACGTTATCTGTACAATGGGAGTAAACATCAACGTTATCTGTACATTGGGAGTAAACATCAACGTTATCTGTACAATGGGAGTAAACATCAACGTTATCTGTATGATCGGGCTATCAAACCTTTCTACATGGATTTATGAAGCCGTTTCCATTTGAAGTTGACTCCAAATATGCAGGGAATCATATTTCACACAAGCAGGAATAATTTCATACTCAAAGGGAATAATCTTTTCGTCGTGCAACATTTAATTTACCTATTTTTAAAAAGTGTCAGCTATTTTACATTTTTATTACTATTTTGAATATCAGTGTTACATGATCAATCCAATTAATTTGTGAGAAGGTTTCGATAGTATTTTGCCCTCAAGTGGTAGAACGACCTATATTTGAAATCCATTTAGAGCAAACTAAACTAATTAATAGAAATTTCAATGTTTATTAAAATTACACCACCACAGGGCACGTTAGTCAATTAAATGTCAAACATACGAAGTCAAGTTTCAATCAGTAAGAATGTAGGAGTTATTAGATGTATAAATAAATACAATTATGTACGAAATAAATGCACGTCTAAGAAAATAAATTATCAAAACATTGAGGTTTATGATATTGTTACCATCGATCGAACAGATAAATAAACATTACTTCCTAGAATATATTCACCACTTACATGATCATGTTCACGATATTCCTACTGTTTTCTTATGTGAAAATACTTGATCTGCGTTAAGTACCTTTACGTTTTCATGTTGTTGTTTTTTTAAATATTGCTTACAGTTGTGTTTGTTAAAAGTAACTTAGGAAAAGGAAATTCGGTTTTAGCGGAAACACATTTGTAAATCCATATCCATATTCAGACTTGTTAATTTTTTTTATTTTTTTTTATGAAATGTTAAACTTCATTTTCCCTTCTACTTGCCACCCAGTTTGTTAAAAACAAACACAAAGATATTCTTTATAAATGTACGTTGCAAGCAGGATTTTCGTGATAATTATTGGCGCCTTCAGTGCTTTGATTGTAAAGGTTAAATACGCTTAATAATGTTTTTATCTATTTTACTTTAGAGATGCAAAAAAAGAAGACTGACCTCACCAAAGAAATCACCATGCTCAAGTCCCAAAGAAATGACAGATCCATGCGACATCAATTTCAGGAGATGAGCGACAAAGTGGAGATACTTGTCCTGGAAAACCACCAACTTAAGGACATCATCCGTGAGAAAGACGATACCATAGATGTGATTGAGAAACGGTTGAGAGACATAGAAAATCAAGAGAAAGAGAAAAAGGAACATATTTGCGACACGAAGGAACAGTTGAGAAAACTGAATATTTGCAACGAGGAAAGTACCTAAGACGAGGAAGAAATCAGTAAAATATTTAGACAGAACGGAGGATACTGTGAACGAATTATTGACAGATCGGCTGTTAACACAGTCCTTGACGGCGCAAGGGAGACATCAGAAGCGGCAACTGCGTAGTTTACTTTCATGGTGTGTGGGCATTCATTTATTAAAAGGTCCGCGTATTTGTGGTAAACCCCGTGTAATCTTGTAATTTATGAGTAAATGAAGTACTTTTCCAATACAAAAACCTTACGAATCGGAATGATCCCGCTCACCTTTAAACCTAATTGTGCTTTTACAATTAATGTTGACGTTACAACTCAAGGTGAAAACACCTTTTCTATCTTTGTTCGATGTGTCACACGAGGTTGAATTTAAGATAAACACAATATGTTTTCGTTCGGTCAAGATCTCCAGGAAGACAGTCGTTTATCCATATACAGGTTTTAGCTCCTGTTTTACTGGCCGTTCGAAGCTGATGACCTTAATACTTACTGATATGTAATAGATACAGTACATGTTTTTCGTTTGTTTTAAGTCAGTAAGAGGACACTTTTGAAGAAAAAAACGAGTAAGTGTATCTGACTTATACGACGATAAGTGTATTGCATATATTAGTGAGCAAATAAATGCATTAATGAATAAATAATTATAATACATATTTATAAATAGATAAATAGAAATATTTTTCCGAAAGATAAACATTAGATTATTATCACGGCCTTTCTAAATGAAATTTATCGGCTAGTGGGATTACTCGAAATTCTCGTGGACTGTCCGCTTACAACCGTAAGGAGACACTTTTTCAATAGCTCTGCTTGGGATATAGTCGTATAAATGCATAAGGGTGGATGTATGGAATGCCTGGGTACGTCTCACTGTCTGTTAGACCTTAGTTTTGGGACTAAAAACACGGTTTACTGTTTCTTTTAAATGGCTACTGGGCTTTCCGTAGTTTTTGTTGTATAATGAATAAAATGTTGTTTTTGCATATCAAACACGGTACCGTTAGCTTTAACATGTTAAAAACGGAATTGTTTGTTAAATGTAAATTGTTTTTTCGTTGCTGTATAAATGAAATGACTAATTTGTTTTCTTGTTTTGGTTAATTGCATTTTTGTGGTGTAATTGATCATGTCGTTATCATCAAAGCAGATCCCGATGCGATAACATTTTTAACGGCGTAATATGAATTTTAAAAGGTGAAAGCTTTCTCATATAAATATTTTAATATGTATATACACCAACTTTGTTACTGATAATGGGCAGTTGTAAACCGTTATATTGTTAATAAAACCTGTTGCTGTATATTATGATGACAGCTATGCAGAAAAAGCGGCCGAGGAGAGTCATAATGAAAATCATAAACACCATTGCATTCATTGTGCGGTGACAAAAACAGTTGGAACAAATAAACACGAACGACAGCATTCACATTACGTTTTGATGCCTGATCATGATCGTGGAGAAAGTAACAACGTACTTCGAACCAACTAATGGAAATGAGATTGCTTTTATTTAGACGTTTGGGAAACGGTTCATGTTTAAATATCATTATACCATGTCTTAACGCTAAAACTATCTAGGCGTCGTGTACCTACGATACAAACATGACAACTTTGTGTGGTATCGTTGCAGAAGAGTTGGAATCTTGGTCGTATTACAGATACACCATAAGGAAATGTTAGACCAGTTCTGCTAAAATGTTTGTGAGTGTTATATTTCTTGAACGCACAGTGCATATGAACTAATGATTTTCTTTATTAAAAAAAATGAGTTACTTTAATTGGAATCAAAACACACCTGACTCTCTACCGATCCCCTGTTTCTTTATGCGCTTTCGACAAGCTCGTAAATAATATCTAACTTCTGTAGGTCAGGCCCAACTTTTAGATAACAATAAAGTGTGTACTTGTATGAACGATTGCTGCATTTATTTGACAGTTCTGCATTTATTTGAAATATATTCTTTTGAAGTTTGTCAAAAAGCAACTGGTGGTTCTCATATAAGAAAATAGTTTTCCTTTAAAGTATTAAAATACCATGCCCGTAGTGTATTGTGCCTCAGTGCTATAATTTAGACGTAGTTGCCTCATAAACTTCTGACAATAAAACCTGGTCAAATGTCATAAAACTGCTATAACCGATCGCGTGAATGGAACAGACGTGCTAACAAGCATTGGGTTATGACTCTTGTCTGGTGATACAATACCTCAAAAGTAATAAATACACACACAATTATGCATTTGACAACTTCTTCATTCGTTTTTAAATATCCACTTGTTACAGATGTTTTAAGGTTTCACTCCGGGCTTTATTGCTTTTGAAAGGACGCAAGAGGTGTTGCAAGTTTGTTTAATTGTTTATGAAGTATAATATAAACTTAACAAGTAAAACATAAAAAGAAGCAATGAATTATCAAAGATGATAATAAGAATTCAGCGATCGATTGAGCTCTACGCCCAAAACCGAACAAGTTTACCATAATCTGAAACATAACGGATTGTTAACCTTTTGTAGAATAAAGTTTTGTTGATTTATCATAGCATATAGCAATTTATTATTTAAAAGACGAGGAGGAAACATTACTTACACTTTTTAAAAGTGCAATTTATTTTCATGCTTTTCGATGAAATATGGAGTTTTATCAGGAAAAAAAGCTTGTTAATTTCACCGCAAACTAAGGAATGAGAATATTTCACTTGAAGAACTACGTACGTTTAAAATCAAGGGTAGTTACTTCCCCTTGATCAAAGCTAAGCTCAACAGTTTTGAATCAGTTATTATTGCCAAAAATAATCATGTGATATATATAAAAAGTCCGCATATGTTTAAATTAAGATATTTTTGAAAATAAACATATCTTTCGTGCATTAACTTTTGGAACATAGATGCACTAATAACAGTTAATTGATGAATGTTCATAAAGTGTTTGCACTAAAGCACCAGTAAATAATAAACTATAAAAATAGCTCTGAGAACTATTTTTCCACGTGCCGGAAGTATCATTAACAGCTAGGTCATCAGCTGTCAAAACTGTGAACAAAAGACGTCCCATGGGTAAAGTGTTGAAAACACTTTTCAAAGAAGTGGGTTTTTGAAAAATAAATTTAAAGACCAAGTATATTTTAAAGTTCATTTTGGCGATCTACAGAAAATAGAGCGAGCGCAGCGAGGCCGCAAGTCGAGAAAGCTCGTACCAATTTCTCTAGATCGCCAAAAGGAACTCTAACTTATTTGGTGTTCGAACTAAGTTGACACACTAGCCCCGCCCTTTGTGTAGTCACGTGCTATTTTGGCGCGAAAGTTAAACCGCACAGGCGTTAGTTTCATTAAATGAGTGTCTAGCGATGGTAAATTGTCGCGGCTTTGTGAATATTTTATTTAAAACAAAATAAATGGATTGGTGTTTGTACAAAACATGGAAAAGTACCGAAACATGCACGGTATAATACTTTTCGTTTACAAATCAACACAATGTTGATTTTTAGGTTATTAGAATCATGTATGTTTGCATCGTACATAATACATATTGTGTTTGTTCGTTGTTGACAATTCTTTTGTAAACTTTCTTCTTCTATGCAATCGCTTAATACTCAATTCAAAAGTAGTGCTGACATACCTCACAAGTAATGTTGAAAGTGCTTTATCAGAACATGATATTGGCAGTAATTTAAATAATTTCCGTACATATATTGGAAACGTTTGCAAGCCTTTTCTCTTGAAAATCTAATGTATACAATAACACATTGTTTTTTAAATAAACATGATTTCTTTCATGAGTTTCAATGAAATATGGGGTTTCATCAGTGAAATAACAACAGTGAAAATATCAATTTGTTATTTTCACTGCAAAACGAGGAGTGAAAATATCAACTTTCAGAACAACTTTTAAAATCCTTTGTAGTTACTTCCCCTTAATCAAAACAGAACACTTCACTTTGAACCAGAAAATGTTGGCAAAAATGTTATGGAATGTTTTATAAATTTAAATAAATATATATTTGGAAATTAACAACTTACCGTTTATTACCGGTTATCCCGTTTTTCAAACGCTTTCTTGATCTTGAAGCTGAATGTTCGAACATTTGCTTTCATAAATATCAGACGAAAATAACCGTTCGAACATAGATATAATTTTATATAATCGTTCAAATTCTGTTTGTCGTTGTAAAACGAGCTTCCCGGAAAATTCACACAACAAGTTACAGATAATCTGATACTTTTCACCCCACCCACGCCTCAAATTTTGTCAACAAACTAGCGTGGCATTCATTCTTTACCTGGAAAAAACAAACCTGTTTTCAAGCGAAACAGACTGGTCTCTGAAAGTAAGATGACTGAATTTTCATGAATCATGAAACACAGTCTACAACTAAGAAAAATGTTTAAAATCCAATGATTATCCGCATTTAATTTGTTAACACATTTGACCTTCCAAATTTTCATTCATTAAATGACGGCGTAGTAATTTTGTTATGTATTTATGCCCCGCTTAAAATAAAAGTGTTTTCGTTATTTTTTGCAACATTTGTGCACTTTTAAAACGTCATTGATTACAGTTCATAAAAGCTTTACACTAAAAAGCGAGCGAATAATAAACTATAAGAATAAACAGCAGATAACTTTTTCTCAGCAAACCGGAAATAGAAAAGATGACAGCTATAATTTTGCATTAGGGGCGCCCCATGGGTAGCGGCGTAAATAACACCCTTTTCAAAAAAGGGGGTAATTAAGAAATAAATTAAAAAACTAATAAAACTCTGAAAATAAGGATAAAAGAAACAGAAAATTTGTTTATTTCAGTGTAAAATCGTATTTAATTTCACTCGTGATCATAAAAAACTATATTTTCACTCGTGGCTTCTTCACTCGTGAAAATATGTTTTTCTATGACACTCGTGAAATAAAATACGATTTTACACTGAAATAAACATATATCCTCTATATCTTGTTGTATAACAATATTTGTGCTTATGATAGAACGATATTTTATCAAGAAGAAGGCATAAGTCTTATGAAAACAAGTATTTAATGATTGAAACAAAAATCAAAATACCGTTAGAAAATTAAATTTTCAAAATATCAAAGTAAACGCCATGAAACGTAAAAAAGCGAAACACAGAAATTTAAAAAAAATGATTATTGGATATTATTATTTAGAATAAATATATTTTATTTTTAAAAATAATATCCAATAATCATTTTTTTTAAATTCTTTGTTTAACATCCTTTTTGGATGTAAGATGTATTCCGAAATATGACAAAGATAACTGCCTAGATATTAGTCTTGTCATCCAACCATGTGAAACACCACCATTGAGTTCCTTATGTCATAGAATGTTTGTTTAGTTAAATGCCACGCCGCGTTTGTATATAGAGCTTTCGTAATACCCCCCCCCAGCTTTCTCAGTTGCTTTCACGCGTTTTTAGATCACAGTATTTGTACTGGAAATACATAAGTCATTATAGTGGTATATATCCGATATCTTAGAGTTTTTAATTGCTCCTTAAACATACTTTATATTGACATGTCAATAATTGACATTAGTTTTCTTAAGAATCAAATAATTTTTCCATCACGAAATGCCATATGTTGTGCTAAAATGCTATGTTTTTCATTTCATGTATTGACTTAAAGATCGCCATATCTACATAAACAAGTATTATTTCTTGTAAATGATAAAGGGTAATTTTGACCTTTTCTATTGTATATACTTATTTTGAATGTTTGAACTGATTTTTTTTTATTAATTTATATAATTATGTACAATCGGACTCTTTTAAACTTGAATCATCTTGCCTTAGATATAATATCCATATGTTTAATATAAACGTGCGTTTCATCTGCCCATATAATTTCTTGTTTTGGCAAACAAACAATGATTTGTTGCACAAAATGGAAACGGAATGCTTAAAGTGACACTCTTATTTTAACCTAAATACATACACATGTATAACAAACATACATATTAAGTGATAAACCATTAACTACTTACTAAATAATGCATTTATGGAAAATATTAATTACTGATACCAAGATTGTAACTCTGTATTTAATAGCTGAAAACGCAAAAATATGAAATGATTAGTAAGTGTTAAAATATTTACTGTGATCTACTATCGTCTCAATAGGTATAACCGTGTATTCTGCACCTATCTTTCAAATTAAACTCGGTATCCTTCATAAGAACCATTGTTTTCGACAATTATGTATTCTTTTTTTTGTATATTAAAACAATTGTATTCATTGTGGTAAATCTTTTTTTTGGAATTAGAGTGCATCTTTAAAGAACTAATTTGTCTGATAACAATGTTGTATGGAAAAAACATAATAACGTTATTGCTGTTAAATGGCAATTCTAGGCAATGTCAAAGAAGAAATTAGCTTAATAAGTAAATAATTTCTTGTATAGAATATCAGACACTTCCAAACTAATAGATATTCTCTTGCATTTTCTTATTATAGTAATTCATATCTGATATGTTTTGTTTTCATCATTGAAAGAGGAGAAACATGATATGACTTTCTGTTAAATTACAGCTCCTGGAAACGTCAATTAAGATCCTAAAAAATAAGAGTACGTATATATAACGCATGAGACGTTAGGTGTAACTGTACTGCCTCAACCCTTAAATGGGAAAATCTTTTTTCTATGTTTAAGATGGTTATATAGCTATTTTCGATAATAACATCAAAAACACATATGTTTCTGAAAAAGGCAATTTGAACGTTGTCTTAAAGACGTAACACTATTTCACCAATGCAACAATTTGATGCGAATGTTCAATGCAATATATTTGTATGCTTACTTTGTACTGCCCCCCGTAAGGAGGCTGATCTTTGTAGGTTGTCAATGGTTGTTTTTGTATTAAGATGTTTGCTTTTTTGCTGATGCGTATATGTATGTACTCAGGATATTTGAAAAGAAGAAACATGCAATTAACGCGACAATAAAGCAATTCACGGGTGAGAGATAAGTCTTACAATGATTCATATGAATATGCCAAATATTGATAAATTGAAATACAATTTATATTTCAAATTTGTTTTAGTCAATGTAATCGCTCATATTTATGTTTAGATATAATTGTGTTGTTTGTGCTAGTTTTGCTTCAAAGGTAAGTATCCTGAAGGTTTTATATGCATAATTATTGCTACGTGCGTTTTTTTTAATCGAAATGATTGGATTCAAAATAAACCGAACATTGTGACGGAAAAATATTCTCATGAAGAAGAGAATAAAGTACGAGAAGTATTCGTTATTTTAGCAGGTGTGTTTGTGTCGTAATGATAATTATAAAGAAGCATAATATCTTTAATTTGCGGTTTAAGGGGTTTAGCTGGTCTTCGGTAGTATCAACAAGGAGGTTGATACTGTCGCAAAAGTCATAAGCCTTTTTTATGATCGTATCTCGATCCAAACATTCTATTCTAAGAAGGAGTTTTAACATTTAAAGCGATAAGTGAAATCAATTTTCTAAAATAAAGCAATGCATACATCTAAAAGAAGCCGCAACATAAGTTAAGAAACCGTCCGAATGAGACGAGTTTTCTTTTCTTAACAAAAAACATCAATTTGCAGATAATAATTACTTAGGGTTAGATGCAATGTCGTCCGAAAATAGGCATAAGTTCAGGAATGATGAAATGCAATGAAATTTCAGAACACGGCTAAACAAAGTCATTTAGGAATCGTCTAATGCATTGAAACGTCTAATACGAAAAGTTCATAAACCAGAACAAGACGCCGAATGGCGACATGTCGAACCCATTTAATGAGCTTTTGACATAAACATAAAGCTCTCTCATACAATTGCAAAAGAGAATAACATGGAGATGAACAATTAGCAGATCATTATTTTTATTAACCATATGGTAAAAATACGTCCGGATAAGGTTCAGTCCAAACAGACGGACGTTTACACTGACGCACAATCTGCGACACTCCGTCACATTATGATGAATCTCCATGGCAAGTCTTCTAAACATCCTATGATACATGGTCAAGAAACAACCCCAATAAGGATCATTTAACCTTGTCCTCGAAGTGTTCCTTGACCTTTGAGGGAAAAATTTGTCTATTGTGCAATACACGCCACCTCATCATGGTGAACCTTTATTACAAGTGCTTTTGAAAATCCTGCAATGCATTTCAAAATACAGCCCTGCGAAGGATCACTTTAACCTTTGACCTCTTAGCGTGATCTTGATTTTGAGGTAAAGTCCTGATTATGCACATTCGTTTAAAGTTCATGTGAGTGACACGTCACCTCATCATTGTCAGCTTTTATGGCAAGTTGTTTCAAAAATCCTATAATGCATGGTGAAGAAAAGCCCAGTCAAGGATTATTTTAACCATTTACCTCTTAGCGTGACCTTGACCTTAAAGGTACAAACTTGTGTCTTGTGGTTTCGTACTCGATACGCCCCCATGTCACGATGAACCTTCGTGGCAAAGTTTTTTAAAGTCCTATAATGCATGGTCAAAAACAGCCCGGGTAATGATCATTTAACGTTTGATCTCTAAACATGACGTTGACATTTGTTGTACATACATTGTTCGTATGCGCAATTCGCCACCTCATGGTGAACCTTCCTGGCAACTGTTATGAAAATGTTAAATGTTAAATCGGGATTGACGGACGCAAGAACGGACGAAGGCAAGGACGTGCGCAAGTAACTCCCACTGTGACAACTATGTATCGCTCAACGTAACGGGTTTGACAACAGCGTAAAAAAACTTCCGTTGTACATTAAACCTGGTGATTTTCGAGCCAAGCGGGAATATCTAAATTCAGCCGGAAAGAATCTGTTCATTACATCCAGTTCAAGCCAACGAGAAAATCGAACAAACGGCGTTCGACTATGTCACAATGCATTCTGAAACACAGTGACAATTAAACTTGGTTGTGATTGGGTTACAAGAAACAGTCCACATGAGCATGTTTCAATAAAATTGAGTGCATTACAAAGAATAGAGCACGGTAAAAATAGATGCAAAAGATAATAAACGAAAGAAATTGCAATGAGAAATGAAAAGAATAATGTCAATATACTGGTCCATATTGGTCTTAGGCTTTAATGCATATTTAACTATTTGAAATATTTATTAGACTTGTTAAGCGGAACAGCATATTCTATTTGTAAACTAATAAGCATACCATCGCTCGTATTTATTCCCTAAATGGATACCATAATTTGATATCATAGCCGATTTACAGAAATATATAATATTTCGTGGTCAAAGGGAGGCGACTGTTGACATATAAGTAGGGTCAATCATGACGTTATCCACCAGTATGAAATTTGAGAGGATAAAGAGCAGCTAAGGGAAGTAAACGTGTTAAACTATTGCAAGCAACACTTTTAAGTATATTGAATCATAAGTGTATGACATGCAATAGCGAGTGTTCAGCGGCTTTTTAACATTGCGCGTAGGTTGAATTCAGACTGTGACCTTCAAAACTGAATAACTCTCGCATTAGTGTCAGATTGTCTGGAATGAAAATTTTCTTTCAGTTGTCGTCAACACGTTGGTGAGCTTTAGAGGCGGTCATCTGTATAATAACTTTCCTTTAACTGCTTATTTCCACCCTGCAATTTTCTTTTGGATGTTTTCGATATATGATTGGATGCTTGCGTGGTTACATGCGTCCGATATTTTCTGTTCAATGGGTTCGTCAGGCAGCTGCAGGCCACTAGAATGTCATTCTTGAGACTGACATTTTCTTGTTAAAGTGAAGTGATTTCATCAACTAGCTTTTAAATTTATCCTATTTATGTTTGGACGAATATCATTGCTTTAATTCAGTTTTGATTTCTTTGAAAGTAAATGTAGCTAACAAAGAACTCAGTGCGTTTAAATCTGCAACAGCGAGTGTTTCCATACCTGTTAAGGAATTTGAAGCGGGTAGAGTGATCCGTAGTGAATGTGAGAGGATATTTTTCGAACGTACTTGCAGTGTGACTATCATCAATAAATCGTTACGGCTTTCTTACGGTGTATCATATACGAGTCAAGTTATTCGAAGGCATCTCTTTCAATGTCCTCAGTTAGTTGCAGTCTGTGTTTCTTTAAAGACGTTTGAGCCAAGAAGAAGACTATTTTTTCTGCGTCTATAATGACATAATAACGGGTAAGCAGGTAAAAAAGGGTAAATATGCTTAAAGGTTACTAGGATTAGGCAAAAACCAATAGATGATTGATTAAATATTTTTATTATACAGAACATAATACTCCAATATTTTGCTAATTTGTGAGCGCATTTCTTTAGCAGTGTTCTTTGGCATTCTGTGTATTCTATTGATTATATCCAATTTCACACACTTTCAATGCAAGTCGCCTTCTCTGCAATCTATTCTCTATTGAAGTTTCCAAAGACTTTCTTCGGAGGAAAATTGAGGACAATGAGGTATACACCGTGATCTGTTAATCATGGAATTATATCATTTTCAATACTATGTCAGTTCTCAGAGAAAATAATCAGTCCATGATGCATGCAACGATGGTGCTGAAATTGGACTTACATGTTCAATTGTAACTGTTTGACTTAACAACTGTATGTAAACCAAGGTTTTATTTAATGCGATACTTTAAAGTAACACACATGGCTGACCATTTAAATCAAGATCAAAAATTATAATACCTAATGCACTACCTTTCAAGATTGCCAGTCTTAATATTACTTTTCTTAAAATTATGTCAGATTTATTAAAAAGTTGTTTTAACGATCGTGTGGTCACTCTATATTCTATATAAGATTTATACTCCTTTGTGATGAAAATGCATTGTCATCACAGTTTAAACAAGAAGACGGTTGAATTTGTGTTTGTTAACTTAAAACAATGTGACAATGGAAGGAAACACCTGAAGTATGAAAGTACTGACATTACATAGATTCAGAACAAACATCACATTTATTGGTTAGAATATCATATCATAAAAATGAATCACAACGTATGTGCCTAATTTAATGGGCAACGTACACTGCATTGTCTGCTATTAATTGTGCATAATTGTAGCCACAGTCACCTAATTTTATATTTTGCAAGCACTTGGATTAAGCATAACACTCTGCGGTTGGTTGGCACTAGATAGGCACGTGCATGTTTATGCGAACCGCTAATTTATTATCTTTTTCACACTAGTCTTCATTCATACAGTCACATACTTTGAATGTTAATAAGCACAACTACGATAGCCGCTGGTATACTAGGAGAAATCTTGCCAAGGTATTGTCTCCTGATTTCTATTGATTATACTAACAATCTGTGTTGAGAAAGTGGTGTTCGAATTGTTTGCAGCATGTCTTTTTATTCTTCTGTTTATGAATAGTACAGTGCAATACAAGGTATTTGTTTTTGATTACAAAATAACGTGACAATGAAACGAAACTCCTCAAGTATGGAACTCTTTACAGTGTATAGATTCAGAATGTTATTATTCTGTTTATGAATAGTGCGATGCATGAACAGATTCACTGTTTCATGATACATTATTTAGGCCTATCATCATTGAGGCTTAGTTTAAGCTCCACGTGCATTCAAAATAAATCTTTTATACATTCACTGTGTACATATTATGTTTATACAACTTACAACACCACTACAAAATCCGTCACATTATCATTCTGATATAACATTGAATTTATTAAACCGCTAATTCGATCTATGGGCTGAAGCAAAAACAAATTCTGGGAAAGATCACTTAAACATAAACAAGTTAATGGGTAGTGTACATAAAACATAATGTGCGTTTATTATTTGTCTTGCATGCGCGTTTATTCTTCCACTCGATGACACGCAATTAAAGGTCTATGCCTTTAAATCTTTCAAAAGCGATGGCTTGTCGAATTCCAAAGGATGAGCATCCATTTCATTCACGTCAATAGGGGTAGTGCAGGAGAGAATAGATTTATCTTTCACCTGCAATTTGTAGTTTCTATTTTGTTTCATATCTATCGCAACATTATATAGTCAACCAAAAGCATCAGAAACATCTAAAGTCACATTAAGCTACAATTTGGCTGTATGGTGGGTGTTCTCAAGCTCATACTCCAGCCAAAAACACATACAAAAACAAAGAACAATTGTATGCTAATGCGTCTTCTTTGGGCAACAAGATAATATTATAAGACCTTACCTTTATCAATGGTTTGTAATTTGGATGATGCAATTGCAGAACTGGTGTGATGGCTCTGTTGTAACAACATATTAAAGCCCAGCGCCGTTCCTCACTTAAATTAGCGCTGCTTCAATGAATCACATTACAATGCATGAAGAGCGCATCAAAAAGAAATTATACTTGTCGTTAAAGGTATATTGTATGTACTTGCGTCATAGAATAAAACCTTTCTTAATAAAATCAAAGTTATTGTGTCGATTTAATTCTTAAGAAACGGGTCGCACTAGCCTTACAAACATGATATAACGTGATAATTTGCCTTTAATATATCTGTGTGAGAGATATGAAAGGTACGCTATATTTTGAATGTAAATGCGTTATAATCAAATATATGCACACACCTGCTTCCATCTCTCCAAAGACCAGCGGACAATGTTTCTTCATGTGCTCCACACGGTCTAGGTCAGTTTCAAATTGACCTCCTAGTTTGTTATGGTTTATGCGACCAGATAGGTGTGACCCAGGTAAAAACTGAATAAACAGATAAGTCACGACATAGTTTCAATTTATAAACAATATGAATGTAATGGGAATACTTTTAAGGTACAGATGGTTCGTATGGGAATGCTTTTAATCTACAGGGCGTGCGCATGGGGTTCGTGAAATATGTAGGAGCTTCTGTAGCATTTGAGTGCGTCTGGATAGTTCATCATTTATATGAATAGGGTACGGCTTTGCTATTTTAATATATTTGCAGTCTGAATCACTCCTTACAACCAGTCGAAACATGTGTTATGACCATATACACCTATAATGCCAACAGCATATCAATATGCAATGCATGCCACGTTAGCGAACTAAATTGAAAGCAATATCATTACACTTAACGCATTCTATCCCTTACATGTAACCAAGCTAAATCGAAGGCAAAATATATTTACCCGTAAGCAAAGTCATCGAGAGTATTCATTATACACATACTGGCACTGACCTGAAACTTCTCAAGCAATATCATGAAGGAGCAAGCCCAGTTGCCTACAATTTAACTAAGTTTCTGTTTATAAAAGCATAGTGGTCCAATTCCAAACACACTACAAAACAAAAGTCACAACGCTACAAGACAACACTCATTATAAACCTTATTAATCAACTATTACGTATTTGGCGAGAAACGGGGACAATCGCGGTACCAATACCAGACAATTAAGGACAATATATGCCAAAACTCGCTCAATATCGACTAAACTCGGCCAATATCAACAAAACTCGGCGAATATGACTTTCCGTCTTTTGATTGGCTACAAATCTCGCTTAGCTTAGGATTTGATAAATGGACCATTTTCATTGGCTGTCAAAATTCGTCTAATATGAGAAATATGCTGAAAATGATTTTAAAAGGTAGCCATTTTTTCCGTATTTCCGACTGTTTCAAAACTTTGTGCTTCAAATAAACCTATTTGGAATACTTGAACCAATAAATACTTGAACCACTTTGCACTTTGACATAACAGTTGTATTTAACCCGTTGGTGGATTTTACGACTATAATGATCTTTTACACCGACAAAATGGACGACGAAGGTGAAACATTTGACGTTTCAGCAAATCAGCAAAGTCAAGCTAAGAAAAGAAAACACCATGAATGAATAAGGGATAAATACGGCTTCAATGATAGCTTAAGGTAAGTTAATAGAATGTTTTAACCAAAATAATAGTTAATTAATAAAATACCCTTTTTAGGCTCAGGCACATACAGCTAACCTCGGACAAATAACAAGGCCAATATAAAATCAACTAATTAATAACATTATAATTTAAATGGCGTACACTTACATCTCTTAAGTACACTAACCTGTAGGCATCCATTTTTTCCCCGCATTTATTCATGGGCATAAACACTGTTTTCATGTTCGGAAAGAGGCATCCGTTTTGATATCAATACCTAGAACATAGATCAGTGATAGGTGAAGATGAAACTATATGAATGCTGATTAGTTTTTATGCCAATGGTTGTAAATACATTATGGTTATAAATATCAAGCATCGATTCCAAACGTGTCAGGCCATTAATGTAAAAGATGAACCTCAACGATAATTACCAATAATCCTGGTGCCAAAGGACCTGTCCATCCTCTCTTGGTTTCATTTCTATCAGTTTAGAATGGTAAAAGAAAACCTCTCCACCTAGCAAAGCTACCACTTTCTCGCACTTAGTAATCCTCGCATCCCGATGACGTCATTTGGGGGCTTTGTCCAAACATTTCTGTAAATTTTTCCATTTTTTTCCGTCATCAACCTGTTATCAGGATAATCAAACACTTGATAGTTTTCAAATATGCCTATATGAAAAATTAATTCGAATTTTCAGATATAAGGCGGAATCGTGTATTTTCGCCAAGACTTTGCGTGAAAACGACCCAGGATTTCTTGTATTTGATATTGTGGACAAATCCAAAACCTCGAATTGTAGTTCTAATCATAAATTGTTTAACAATAACTATTTTAAATCTTTCTACATACGCCTTAAATTCCAATGACTAGCACAATGATCAAAGCGCATGTCAATAAATCTACTTATTAATCCACAATTTCGTAGTTACTCCTTCTATTGCCTGTTTGAATTCCGGAACGTCCATACTGGACACAATGTGGTTCACCTCGTCATTGGTTAGGAAATTCCTGGTGGAGAGGTCATTCAAATCATTTCAGAATATCATGGAATGTCCTTCAAAATGGGATACACTTACACTTATATTTCATTTCCTTCAAGCTGATGATGACTCTAATGTGGCTTAAATGTCAAAATTTGCGCATACACGTACATGTTTTTGCTAGTTTGAGGCAAGGCGACCGCATGGCGGGTTGAATCGCCAGTTTAACTTAGTGCATTTGACGTTACCGATGTTAGTTTTTCAAACAAAAACCAATCACTTTGTGTTTAAAATATATGTTTTGTAGCGTAGAATCCCTCCATTGGTGTTTCTTTTGCCCTGACCTATTAGTTAATATCTTTAATAGGCATTGTTTTTATAAAACTCCACCAGAACGCAATAAATGTGGTTCGGGGACATGGTACATACGCTTATGAGGCAATGCATCGGTCGGTCACATGTCTCAGCTCCAGACTGTCACTTTCAAAACAAATGAATAAGGCTGGATACAAAATAGCGCTACCGATACATAGTAACCGTTTGCAACGTGCCGGTCATTCGTGGCAGCGCAACAACGGCTGAGAACAAACCGTTCGCCAGTATTTAGAAATTCAACCAGGGGCCGTTTTCAATAGATTTTTTTTGTTGTAACTTCAATTATCTGAAATATGTATAAACGTCACAAATGACAACACATCGAATTTTTATTTTCACACATGGCTAAAAACAAGTTCAGCGAAGTCAGTATTTGTGGTATATTTCACCTCCTGAACACCGCAATCCAATATTTAAATCGCGGCTACGCCACTTGTACAATATCACATTGTATGTCTATCAGTAAACTCCTGCAATCTTGATCTGAGTTGTTTTTTCTATTTCACTTACCACAAGCATAAATTCCATATACACCGTTCATATATTTTATTTTTTTATCATGTACTAAATCCAACCAAAGATTTTTAAACTCCACCCTTGATCGATACTATCATTACTACGACCTCAACCTTCTGAATAACATATCTCAGTCTCAATCTGAATAATCGCAGACAGATAACACTTACTATGTAAATATCTAAAATTGGATTTACAATAAAAACACAATGGACAACAAACACCACACAATTTATGAATAAACTAGTGTTTTATATAGTATATATGCACTGTGTCGTTTGTGGAGTTTTGTGCTGTTGTTCCATGTTTCTTGTATGTGTTATTTTGGTTTTTATGTTCTATGTCTTTGGCGATTACCCTGTGCCATTAAACGGGGCTTATGTTTAAACCTTTGGCCACTGAGCTTGTTTCTGCAGCTTTTCATATAAATATTGGAAACTTTGCAAAACAACCCTATACATCAGGCATCAATTTCGAAAAATATTATCTCATGTAATTACTCGACTGAGTACATTAAATGCTGTTTGTTCTTTAATAGAAAAGGGAAATATTTGTTGATTATCTTAAATTCTGATTTATTTTTTATTACTATTTAAGAAACCTTGTTTATGCATTAAACAATTGAGTACAACTTATTAACTTTTACTTATTACTCAAGTTTATTTCGCTCTCTAAAATTCGTTTTCATTAAGACATTTTCGAAAAATGATATCAACATTATTCATCGGAAGAATTATTTCTATAAGGGTCAAACCATTTAAGATTTAAACCATGTAAGGCTCTAACAGTGTTCAATAAATTGAGTGAGTTATCGAGAAACACTTAAACATTGTGATAAAAAATGAGCTAAAAATAAGCTCATAATGGAACAAATCAATACAATCTCTAAACTATTTTAAGATATACAATAATTTAGACAGGTAAACTTACACTTCTAGACTGAGGTAGTAAGTAAACACTTACCTGACCATCATAATACCAGTCTTGTTAAACTGATCTTTCATGTCATCCGAAACCACGAACGGATGTTTAAAGGTGAATTCTGAAAGTTAAGACATTTTTCAATTGTGATGTTAATAAATTACATTTAAATGTACTTTGGTTTTTAAATCAAAACAATTAGTTTAGATAGATATCTAATATTCACAAAAAATGAAGAAAATAATACTTTAATACCGAATTCCATGATGTTCGTGTTTATTGTGTTTCAGTTTAGAGAAATCTTCGACCGTTCTGTTCACTGATGCTTCAGATCATTTTATAAATGACAGAACAATATAATGACGTTTATTTGAAGAAAAAAAGACCTGCATAAACAGTAATCTGTACGATGTCTAAACAGTCCTTATATTTGTAAAAAAAACCTTTGCAAACTGATTAAGGTTAACATGCACAAATACAGTCGTGTGTGCACATGCGTAAGGGATACGAATATACTTAAAATATCTGTGAGGATAATTGAAAACAAGATGCAAAAATACCAAAACATATGTCAAGATAGCATGGTGTCCATGACTTGAATAACTGTAAGGATATTAAATATTAAATAAGATGCACCAATTTCAAAAAATCGGTCATGATATTATTGTTTAACTTATTCGTTTGCACATACTAAGCTCGTGCGATTGTAAATTCGCCTATAATGGAAACGGCAAAAAGTCACATTAAGACCTCTACAAACAACATTGTTTATGGTATATTTAATAACAAAGGTTAATAACAAGGGTAAATAATTTGGGTACTGTTTTAAATGAACCCGACTTTAACTTAATTTATGTTTTTCGGTATTACCGTCTTTCACATTTTAATAGATTGCAAAATCGCTATACACTTCAACTTCGACCTCTCTAGATGTAAATTCATAATAACAGCAAGTCGTTTTGATTTTGTTATGTTGTTTAATTTGATCTTTTTGATTTGTTTCCGATGATTGATTGCGAAATTGGACTGAAAATTCTATATCTTAAAATGCACAAGCAACGGGCGTATGGGTCTTAAAGTGACACTCTTATTCAAAATCAATACATAAATATGTTTAACAAACATCAATTTTGACTGATAAACCTTTAACTACTTACTAAATAATGCATTTATGGAAAATATCAATTACTGATAACAAGATTGTAACCGTTTTTCTTAATAGCAGAAAACGCAAAAATATAAAATGATTGGTGAATGCTTAAAGATTTACTGTGGTCTACTTAAGTCTGATAAGGTAGAAATACCATGTTTTATGCTCATTTCTTTCAAATTAAACTTGGTATCATAAAAACCATTGGTTTCGACAATCATTCATCCTTTCTGGATATTAAAACAATATTATTAATTTTGGTAAATCTTATCTGGGAGTAAGAGTGCATCTTTAAAAATACTGGAGTGAATCTTATTACAATTGCTAAAACATAAACTTATTTCCGTATTAAGTGCTGAAACAAGCCTTTTCATATCAATGGAAGCAATCTGGTAACAGTTGGTTCTTGAACATGTTTTACATACACGTGGCGAGTAAATTCATTTGTTAATATGATTAATTAAGATTAAGTTGGGCCATACATCTGAATATATTGAGAGTTTTTTTAAGTTGATATCTTTGATGGTTCAAAAGTTGTTACGAACAAAATGGACGGTCAGATGGAGAGACGGGTGGCATGACGAGTGATTACTTAAGTGCAAATGTTTTGTGGAGCCCTAGTTATCCTTGCGATAAAACGTGCATGCGTGTGCACTGTGTGAGTACATGTGTATACTTCACTTCATGATACGTTATACAGTGTGTATACCACGTGATAAATTGCATCATAAATGCTACGTCAGAAGGAAATATTTTGCCTCATATGAAGACTTTAAATAAAGATAACTTTTCTATTTCTTCGCCATTTTAAAGGAAACATAGCACTGTCTACGCCGCTTACAGAGGCCCGTCTTTAGTCTTTTACCAGAGTTTGATTAAGGGTGTAGTTTCTTAAAACACTTGGACAAACCTTTTCACAATACGGCCGTCTGACGGAGCACCGTCAAAACAATATCTTGGAAACAGGTTTGTCGAAGTGTTTGATGAAACTAATCACCTTATCAAACTCCGGTGATAAAACGAAGGCGTGCCTCTTTAAGCGGCTTAGACTGTCGTTTGTTTCATTACAAATGGTGTACTTAAAGAAAAGATATCTTTGATTTAAGTCTTCATTTAAACAAAATATTGCCTTCTGAAATAGCACATATGACGTTATTTATCACGTGGTATACACACACTGTTTAAGGCTCACGAGAGTAATCCTTCTGAAATGGCTTAAGTAAACATACTCTAAGGCCCGGTTGTTCAAAACACTCGTTAAATTACTTACGCTTACGCTAACGTGTTAGCGTTAAATCATCAATGTCAACGTTAACTAACGACATTAGCGTTATCCTGTTATCAAATCTTTCTCAATTTAAGCGTTTGCTAACGTTGATGTAACGCTTACGTGTTAGCCTTAGCTTCAGCGTTAAGCTCACTTCCTGAAGTAAATAAAAGAAAAAGAAATGAAAACTTCAGTCTTGGAGAGTTAGAAATGCTGACTCAAAGCTATAGAAAACATGAACATAGGTATTTGAGAAGTAGCAATTTTGAAAAGAAAAACATTTAGAAAATGATTGCTGATGATGTGTCAAGTGTAAGAATTTCCTTAAGAACTGGAAAGGAGTGCACGAACAAGTGGGCAAATGTCCACAGAATAGCCAAGCAGGAGCATGTTAGCTACGAAAAACATCAAAAAGGCACAGGAGGTGGGTCTCCATCGAGGAGCCCATCCATTATTTCGAAGATGGTTGTGGAGAGTGCCACCGTAAATTCGACAAAATATGCCGGAATAGTTGGGGGAGTAGCAACAAAGCTTGGTAAGTGTCAGACTGTATACTTATAGCCAAATAGCACTTAAACAGGGCGATCATGATGACAAAAATATAGTTATATCTTCAGAAAAATGTAAATGCTCGTCTGACAAATACGAAAAATCCTCTTTCTAAATATATATTTTTAAGATCTAAAAATAGATGTTCAGGAGTATATTAAGAGCAAAGAATATCTAACTCAAAACGGAAATATGAAAAGTTACAATACCTTTGGGCGACATAATCCTGAAAGTAACTTATTGTTTGTATTAGAAAACTTTGTCCTCCACGCGATAATGATTTCGCTGAAATACTTCCGGTCTTCTATTTTCCGTTTGGTTTCGTACACCTCTGTTCCCGTTAACCGTTTCGTTTCCGTACATTTACAATTCTTGATTTTGATCGTTATTTAACGAAATAATACTGCTGCAAACACAATAATAATGTCTTATGACCTTACATAATTAAAAGGCTTACATGAAGAAAAAAACTTAAAATTTACTTTAACTTACTTCTTGTTACATGTTTGCACTTTTGTAGACTCCCTGCTTGAGGAGACCACTGTTGGGGATACTACAGTTATTCATCCTGCCAACGTACTTGTTAAAGTTTCAAAACAAGATGTGAGTGTTTTATAGATAATTCAATCAGTTGTATAACGTTCATACATTTATAAGCAATATATATAATTTGAACATCACATGTTAATGAGAATAAATGATAGATACTTAGATCATACATGTACCAAGTAAACCTAGGAGGAAAAGGGTTCCCGGTGTGGGGCTCCAACCCACGACCGCCGGAACAATAACATGGTGCTCTAACCAACTGAGCTAACCGGTCGTCTAGTTCTTACCAAGACACACTACAAGACACAGGGGCTTTAAAAATAATTAATGCAATAGGATTGAAATGAAAGCAAGGTGTAAAGATCTTTGTTCGTATATGTTGAAATTGTATGATATGCCTTTTAAATTAAATGCCTATTGAGGATAACCCCAACAAATGCCATTTAAAATTAATTTGTTAGCAACTTCAGAAGGCAGCTACAACATATGAATCTGGTTATCATAATATTATATACTGAATATGCATAGGGCCTATGAACCGAGTAAACTAAATATCTTTAAATTTTCATTCCTTTCCCATTTCCTCAGGATGCTGCATAAGCATCTGAATGCAGCATTCCAGTTGGGAAATCGTAAGTTTTTCTACATATATGTATAAAAGACAAGGCATTTCACTATTAAGTATGATATATTAAGGTGAATAAATAACCATAACAGAAAACAATTGAAAATTAATCATAATACAATGAAAAAAAGAAAGAAATAATAACATTGAATACAACTTTCAATAATTATGATTTCCATAAAATATGTCATTAGAACAATTACCCCCCCCCCACACACACACCTTATTGCTTACATGTACTTCTATAAGTAGGAACACACGAAACCTGATATGATACCTAAGCCTTTAAAATGTGTCATGAGCAAATAATTTTCTACATTCAGAAGGCGTGTCAGCTACCTTCCCGAGGGAAAGAGGCTGAATACGGTAAAGTTTGCTTATATATTTTTTTCCATAATTCAACTAATAGTAATAAGAAGCGAGATTAAAAACATGGTTGATTGGTCCAGACATAAGCTAACACCAATATTATACCGGTAATAATCATTTTTGATACAGATTGGCCACATTATCAGCGACAGTTCTGCCAATAAAGAAAATGATGGCTGCAGAAGGTAACTCAAACAAGGCTTAATCATGAAATGAAAATAACTAAATATACATATAAAATATTTCTGGATTTTAACAGAAAGCAAAATATTTAGTAAGCAAAAGACCTGTTTTTTTTCAGACATGATAATGATGTTTACAAAATAATGGCATATCCAACCAATAAAAATACTTGTTTAAGTTTGCACTTTTCTCTTAAGAAAATCTGATGACAATACCTACTAAAGAGATCCGAATACAACTTCCACCCCTACAAAAATTACCACTGACGACCTGAACAGGATGCAGTTCGTGTTCTTCCAGAAGCAGGTGACAAACTTCATAGTCGTGTCAATCATGAGCAAATCTAAGTATGTACTATGTCTTCTATAGTTAATATTTATCAACACCATACAGTAAATAAACTTTAATTTATCATAATATAACAAACATACAGGGCTTCCGTTAAATGACGTTTGGAAGTAAAATACTCCCTTCAAGCTTGCCTACACTTCCAAAATATAGTCGTTGGAAGTAAAAAATCTTTTTTGGAGAACCCTTCCAAAAGTGGATGGTTGGAAGGTCAGAATATTAAAATCAGTAATCAATGTTACTTTTTGTCCCCATTTTTAAGTCTTGAAATAAAATGTATTCCTTTGCAATGTTGCATTAGTTCAAACTTCTGCATTAAATCTTACTGGAAGCCCTTGAAGTAAACACATGTATATAATAAAATATTTACCTAAAGAGAATATTCTTCATGAATTAAAAATGTCCTTCACACGAAGTAATTAAGATCATTTTGTTCAGTTCTAATACAATTCAACAAATTTACCAAAAAAATATCACAATGAAAAATTTGTTGTTCACTTATAAACATTCAGAATAATAGGAATCATGCTTTTGAGATATTGAATAAAATGTGTGAAATATGAGTAGGTTGATGTGAGGATGAAGACATTTAAGGTCAAGGAGACTTTTTTTCAATAAAGCGACTGAAAAAATGGAGAACAGCAAAGAACCAACACTGAGCCAGACTCTACTTAACACGTGGGAGACATGGGTAGGCATATAAATTTCTTAGGCAAAGTATGCCCTAGTTATGTGTTCTCTTATAGCCTGCCCCTCCTCCCGCCATCTGTAGTCGTCATTCGGCTGTGGTGCTGCAGAAACTGCTCTATCCACATCAGGCTAGTTTGTGTTAATGGCTAGGTTGTGGAGGACAGCACATGCCACAATAACTCTTGATGCTTTTACTGGTTTAAGACGTAGCTAAAAAGATAAAATGCAAGAAATGCGTTAAATATGTAAATACATTGTTTGATGAAAATTATTATTAATTTCATATATTCCAAATCAGACAAAGCTTTTCTAAAGAAACGAAATTATAACGAGCACAGATTATAATATAATTTTAATAATTATGTGATTTCATAGTAGCCCAGTTATATGTCTGAGGTTAGCCGGTCGGTGGAATTACCAAATACCGGAAAACCTGGGAAAACCCAGGTTTTAGCCAACACCATCCCACCCTCCCCCTCCGACTTTCCCACCCCTCTCCAACCACCAACAACTACGGTATACAACCCATGAACACAATGAAGTACTAATCCGGTCTTACAAACCACCATGAATACTCTATTGTATATACTTATGTAAATTTACGGGGTTTTCAGGTTTTCCCAGGTATTCTACAACATCTTGGTAATAAAACAGTCTCTTTTCTTACCTTAAAAGCTTATTAATTTAACCGATTTTAGTCTTACTAGGCTTGACTTAGATGATATTGACATGCATCCATTATTGTAACATTACACAGACTTATGAATAAAGCTGAATGCATTGTTTACGATAAAGAAAAGCTTCAAGCAATATCCATTTGTGATGAAATCGTCAATCGCAATTTTTCTCTCAACTTCATCGTCCATTTTGCCGGTTACCAAAATAAAAATGTTTATAAAGTCTACCAACAGGTTATATACCACCGTTATTATAAACCGTACAAAGGGGTTGAAGTACTGGTATTTTACGGGCAAGATATTCCAAAAATGTAAAACAAGGCACACCTCTCATATTGGCAGACTTTCGTGGAGTTATGGCAATTTCCAATAAAATATAAAAGTCAAACAAAGGCACTGTTTTATATAAAGTGTTTGTACACAATTCACTGTTTAGATTATATAATTAGGGCAAGCTAGAGATGTTAGAACGTTAACTGTTTAAAATGAATGTGCACAAGTGAACCTTCGCATAATCCAAAAGTGGCTTGACCTCGTCATGTAAAATGCCAAATCGAAGCTTCCACTGTCCAAATGTCATTTCTATGGCCACCCTTGTTCTGGATAGCGCCCTATTGAAATTCAACTTTGCTGATTGTCTGGTGTTCTGTAAGGCATCATCAGCACCCGTGAGCATGCATACATGGAATATACAATATTTTTCATTCAATTTCAGGACAGTGATGCCCAGTGACGTTCTCGGTGACCAGCCTGTTTAACAGCCGGACACCCACTCAGCCCTACTCACAGTGGCTGTATACAAACGTTGTTGTTATTGTATTTACTGATGGCCGTCTTGTTGTTTAATCAATCTATTTATTCAGCTATCTTTTCAATTATTAATTTAATTATCATATACCATGACATGAGGCAAAACAGTTTTAACAACAATGTTTTTTTACTGACCCACTATCTCCAACTAAAATGCCGCCAGTCCAGCTCCTGTTTCTGGCCTCCAAATGGTCGGATACATCACTTGCACGATATACAAAGCTATCTTGTGACGACCCTGGCCATTTGGCACCAATGAAGATAAACCTTCCTGTAATAATTGGTTCCCATAGTTTTATTTCCTGTTTTGATAATATGAAGTTTGAATAGTGAGAGGTACCATAAGCATTCATGGTATCAATAACTGTGATAAGTACTGATCAATTTTCTGATATCTGCTGTAATTTTATTTTCTTCACGACATGAATAAAATATAATCTTATCATAACCCGGTCGTGCACAGCTCAATCACTGTCAATAGAAGACATATACTTGTGAAAACTGCGACCTGATGATACCGGAATGAGGACCAGGAAATAGTATTGCCCAAATCATGATCCCGGTTGACGATATTCCATTTTCACTACATCTAATTGACCTTGACATTGAAATAATCGAGTGACATCTTGGAATCTTCGCAGTGAACTAGAGAACATACCTTCGCTGTCCATCAAATGAACAAGACTAAAGACAAGTAATTGATATTTCAAATAAGTTGATAAAATATCGATAATCTCAAACACTTTTGAAATATATACCTGCATAAATGAGCCAGACTCATAGTGTCTAAGAGCAAGGAAAATTTGTTCCCGAACTATGAGGGCTCTTGAGCGATTGGTATACCGCTCCAGCTCATTTCCAATCAGTTGAGTAATGAGTTAAATACCATTGGATCCAAATCTGTACCGCCTACGCATTTGTATTTCATCAATGTCCATGTTGATTGTTTAATTTCTATAAATCCGTTCTTTTCTGCGATTGTTGACCATCCCTCCTATTATTGCGGCCATTTTTAACGTCAACATTTTTTTAACGGCAATGCTAGCGTTGGACCAGACCAACGTTAGACAAGTCGTTAGGTTAACGCCTACTTTATCGTCGTCAGCGTAAGTGTTAAGTTTGAACAACTCTTTTTTGTCAACGTAAAAGTTTACGTTAATTTTAACTTTGGCAGCGTAACATTAAACGCTGATAGTTAACGTTAAATCGTTAACGAGAGTTTTGAACAACCGGGCCTAAGTTTACGCATAAATGATAGATAATGACGTTATGCATGATAATTGTAATATTCTCATTAACTTCACTTGCGTATTTCAAATGTGTGTATTATTGTAAGCCACCAAAATGCAATCGCGCTATGAATAGAAAAAGAGGAGGAGCATCCACACCAGAGTAGTCTGTACAAGGTTGTACTCATGCTCACATTACTATGAAATAATCAATTTTTCTACGCTAGTTTACGTGTTTTTGTAAAGGGAAGTTACCGATGCGTGGTGTTTTTATACTGTACATCGATCGGTTTAGCATGGGTTCCGGTATAAACAATGGGGCTCGAATTTTGGAAATTAAATCTTATTTTTGACAATAAACATGTTTTGAGCATGCTTGAGGTCACTGTTCATCTTCTCGTGCACTAAAGGATAATTAATTTAAGTAATAATTATGCAATAAAGCAGGTGCATCTGAGACTGGTGTTCATTATATTGCGTTGTTAGAGACTCGTTTTGGATGGAAATCGGAATGGTCAACTAAGTTTTATTTCGATCGATGGTTAGCTGATTCTCTGTCAGGAACGTGTCGACTTCGTCTATGTTAATACAAGCCTTACTGTCATGTAAAGCTATAGTCCGGCAAAAACGGTGTTGCTCTGTCCCTGGTAGAGGTCGCGGGTGTAGATGATCATCTTGCTTATCGTTGTGATGTCCGTAGTTTCGTAAATCATGATGCTGTACCAGCGTGAGGCAGCTACTTTGTCCCGCAACGATTTCTAGGTGACGTTTCCGAGCTGCATTACAGCGTTGTAGATGTGCCAGTTTTGATGTATGATTTGAATTGCCCCCTTCTTTAAGCCGATTAAGGATGTTAAACCTAAGTCCCTTCACTAGTTCCAATAAGGGATTTTATTTGCCATATGCGATATCTTCTCCTTACAGCGGAAGTAGAAATCTCATATCGAGTATCCAGCCCCACCGTTGTGGAAGCATGCGTCGTTTCGAAAACGGTGACCTCCACGTGCGAGTCTCCGCGTGTTTCGTGCAGGACGTCTTTCAAATGGAGGTGCTCAGGAAGTCCACCCACATGGGCTTGTCCTGGCTTGCACATCTTCTGTCGCCGTTTAAAAGGATAGACACTAACACACATTTGTGGCAGCCACCAATATCTTATTCTTTTACAATCTTATATGTATATTCAATTAAATGAGAGCTGTATTTTATATATTTTATTTTATTCAAGCACAAATTGTCAGTAGGCCATACCTACATAACATACATGTACTATTTAATTATATTACAATTTTACGTGTAAATTATTAATTCTATTTTAATTATGTTTGGTTTAACATAATAGCTAATAAATATAAAAAATGTAATTACAATTTCAACATTCAATGAATGCAAAGTCAAACTCTAAGTCAAGAATGTTCAACGTGTAATATATTTACGCTACTTCTCTTTAAAGTTATGTTCGAACAAACACAGAAGAAGGGAAAAAAGCAAAGAAAGTGTTAATGAGATAATTTTGTTCCGTTTATAAGTAAATAACTTCTTAACATTAGGTTATCATTGGAATATATTGAACACATATGGAAAATGGATACTAATCAATGTTTGCACACTACAGATGTTCTTTCAGGCTACTACTCTGAGATTTAAACCTGTCATAATGTACATCCGAAAAACGATCAATAAATAATACGGAAACCTTCTCATACTTAGCTAGAGGAAATCTGTTTCTGAATAGCGCTTGGCGGGAGACACAAGTCTTTAGTACCTCATATAAGTCTTGTGCCTGTATATGGATCTTTTATGTTCGTGTTTCACGGTCTGTGTAAGAGTATACCAAACGACAACAGAATATTCGAAAATAGAGCAAACGAATGTAGTATACAAACCGTCAGGTGAACGTCTGTCAAGAGTGGTTTAGTGATCAAATACATTTACAATATTAATAATTAATAATAAGTTAAAAATAGAGCTACAAGTCCAATAAACAAATAATTATAAGTTATACAAGAAAAAAAAAACAACAGCATCAAAATGAACTACGTTTACAGACGCAACAGCCTAAACCTCACTGACGAGAGACACAAACAAGTAGACAACACCATCACCAAAAACAGCGGCCTAAACTTCACTGACGAGAGACACAAACAAGTAGACAACACCATCACCAAAAACAGATTTTACTCGCATCACAATAGTTTTAAAATGATTAATGTAATCTATCTACCGATTTCAACAGAGTATTAACAAACAACTTTATTGTCTACATTATAGGCGCGGCAATAAAAAATCAGAAACAATTTCCACATCTCTTATTTTGCCGTGTGTACACCACTGACCATTACTTTGCAAATCAACCTCTATATAAAAAATAGTATCTTCAAACTTCATCTTTTCAAACACCCAGGTAGCTTCACATGTTCAATGCGGTTCAAAATGCTACATTGACGTGACCGTTGCAGAATGTTATACACGATATCGTTCTCCAACTTCGATATTATAAAAACCCTGAATATATCCACAATGACTGACATCAATGATTGTAATGACATCACTAAAATAACACAAAATATCCTCTGGAATTGTTGAAAGTAGCTGAATTTGCGATTATGATTAAATTTATTGTTTTGTCTTTGTTGTTTATAAATCAAAACAATATACATCTTTTTTACTTACACAATGCTTTTGACTTTTACCAAATTCTCCTACAATGTCAATATTTTCAGATGTGTTTCTTGATGTATTAAACCATCGAGCGGAATTTTCCGAAGATCCAATATACGTCTTGTAGGGAAGACAATCGAAAAGAACGCCTTTTGTAAGAACTCAGGTTTACATTACTTTTTTGCGAATTGTGCTCGGGCAAGTTATCATTATTTGGTGCGACAACTGTGTTCGTAAATTGAGAATAAAGTATCGCACACAATTAGAGTCGACCAATTAGCACTGTTCCATGAATGACCAGTCAGCTATTGATTGCATTAAAACAGTCTGCAGTGAACGCTAACACAGGTTTATCATCGACAAAAATGAAGACTGACGTGATAGCAGCTTCTAGCAAAAAACATATTTAGCACAGTTTTCTATACAATATAACTTATTCCAGGTATCTTTATCCTGCTGATTTCAATATATATTAGACAAAAACAACATTTCCTTTAATAAACAATTGCATGCCCGCCATTTTAGTTGGTATTCAACGTTTTGTAGCAATAGTCATAACGTTCGTTCGGCCAAAAAAACCTGTAAATTATTCCAGTAATGTATCACAGCTTTGTCATTTTAGACATTGATGTAATACCGCAGTTTTCCATTTCATTTTCTCCGGAAATGGGTATATCTTGTTTGCGTGTGGATGCTTATAATGTTTGTGATCTGCGCATCAACAGTACAGGAACACTTAAATAAAATTATCCGGCAAACGTTAAAACGTTCGTTTTCGTAAAAGCGTCCGCACTCTTATATCATTGTTATCCGCAACAGAACGAGCGCATATATTTTCATTAAATTACAAAAATGTATTACGCTATTACTTAAGTCACAGGTCAGAGATTAGGAGACCTTGCAAGCAGGGGGTCCCTGTTTCGATCACCGGACTGGCCGTATATAATAACAAGTGTTTGGTAACAATATATGAAATAAAAGAAGCAACTTGCATTTCAATATCTGTATTATCACGTTCATTTAACAACATAAATATAACAGTGAACAAAGCTTTACTTATTTATTGGACCGCACTGTTTTGACAACTATTTTACGGAACAGAACAGAACAGAAAAATCATTTTGACTTAAGCATATAAACAGCTCATCGTCACATTATACAACATACACAATACGCATACACATACAAATAAACAATAAATAGATGAATAAATGCATGAATCATTATTCAATTTCTATATATAGTGATAGAGAAAAAAACAAAAAACAACAACAGCTTTCATCTCGCCTATAAATACCTGTGAGAGTGTTCACTCTCTATTCTCCATAGAGGAACGTTTAGGCAAATGTTAGGCAATGGTACTTTAAAAGAATACAGTGGTTTGATAACGGTGCTAAATAGTTATAAGTGCAAAGATAACAGTACAAATACAACTAATCTTAAGAAATATCCAAAACACATGGAATAACATCCAGTACAAGGATATAAATATTTCGAGAAAAAGCATATATGTATTCAAACATAATCATTTCTTTCTTTGAAAGCTTTTAAACAATAAATCGCTAGTTTAACCAGAAGAGATTTATCATCTGTTTGCAGTGGAGTAATAATTTTTTCCATACTAGGGTGTCTTGAATAGTAATTTGGCAAATACCTTCTACGAATATCAGCATATCGTGGACATCTTAAAACGAAATGGTACTCGTCTTCTATATCATTAAGGTTGCAACAGGTACATTTTCTATCATGTCTTGCAATACCATTATGTCGGCCAACTTCAATATTTAACCTATGGGAAGATAGCCGTAATTATGCAAGCACTTGTATATATTTGATATTGTCTAATAAAGAAATATAATTAGAAACTTGGTAATTACATTTAAATTCTTTATATATATATAATGAACTACAGCTATCCATACCCACTCTCCATTCTGAAATATAAATATCTCGTAATCTATTTCTAAGCAGAGGTACAAATGCAGACATATTCACTGATTCGGGGAATAACCAAACATCATTAAAACCTGAGCGTTGTAATACATCTCGAAAATTCGAGGCCCAATTTATGACAACAGGATTTAGTTCTACTTCACTCACTTCCATTAAAATGATACTTCTTAAAATACAATTCTTAGATTTGTATGTAAACAATTTAACAAAATATTTAATGCATCGCATGTATCTTTCAATATACAATGGCAACCGACCCAGTTCGCTATATAGCGAAAGAGTATTTGTCGATCTTTTCACTTTGAGGATCCATTTACAAAACCTTTTTTTGCACTCTTTCCAAACATTCATACTTGCCAAATCCCCATACCCCAGATCCATAATTAAGTATAGACATAACATATGCATCAAACAGATTAATAAGAATATGGACAGGGGCGAGTGTGTCTTTTATTACCGCAAATAAACTATTCATAGACCTTATAGCTTTGCCAGCTAAAATTTTAGCTGCTTGAGCAAATGAGCCACCAGATGAGAAAACAACACCAAGATGATTGAAGGAATTAACGATTTCTACAACAACACCTTTATATTTCCATTCAACATTTTGTGACAATCTACCGCCTTTTCTAAATACAACAATTTTAGTTTTTGCAACATTTACAGTGAGATTCCAGCGATCACAGTATGTTTGTAAGTTATCTAATGACTTCTGAAGGCCTTCTTTCGACTCTGACATTAACACAGCATCGTCTGCAAACAACAAGAAAAGATAATTATTTCATCCAGAGAGATCCTGGCATAAGTTCCTTGTTGCATATGTAACTCTATATCATTTAAAAACAGAGAGAAACAAATCGGGGAAGTTATTTCCCCTTGAAATAATCCGACATTACTATCAAAGAAATCAGACAATGTCCCAACATGTTTAACACAAAGCTTCACTTCCTCGTACATTGAGTGTAAGAGGGCCAGTAATTTACCATCGACGCCTGATTTAATTAGTTTATACCATAGCCTGCTCCAACTTATACTGTCATACGCCTTTTTAAAGTCCACAAAACAACAATACAACTTCTTTTTAGAGTTTAGCTGTCTTTGAATCAATGATTGTAATATAAATATGGGATCTACCGTACTACAATTGTTCTTAAAACCAAATTGTGCATCCGTGAGAACATCGTACTCCATCACCCATTTCTTAAGCCTCTCATTTAATATACCGGTGAACAACTTTGCAAAGCAACTGATCAGTGTAATCCCCCTGTTCTTGTTAGGGTCCGAAAGATCTCCTTTCTTATATATTGGAATAATAGCCCCGTTAGCCTATGACTTGGGAAACGTCCCCTTATTAATTTAGTGTTGATTACGTTTAAATATAAATAATAAAATGTATTCCATCATAAAGGGGAAATACACACGTGGAAACGACTTTTTGAGCATAACTGATAGATTAATGTACATACTGAAAAAGATCCCCTCCTGAAGCACAATGAAATCAGGAGTCACGCTATCATTAAAATTGCCCATTGTATTAACCAACGGCAATAATACCAAAGCGTTTGATCTTAGCGGTGTCTTTTGGAACTTCATCGTTTGGAGAACTACTCGTTCCTATCCCGAATCGTGTCGGGTCGACATCAGTCGGTGCCGAATCGATGTTTGTAGCGATTGGCAGACAGTGTGCTGTAAATGACATCATTAGGAACATCCAAAGAAAAAGCTTTCTCTGCGAAGACATTGCAGCTCTTCGTGATATTATATATTCGCTGAAAATTCACGGTCCATAGTTAAACACATAAGGATGACGAATACGTACATGTTTTGCTTATCCTATAAATGTACTCAACTATTTATTACATTAAAAATGATAATTACCCGACATGAACCTTGAATTTATTTATTTGTTTAGTATTTGTCCATTATAAATGCCATTGCTACAATTGTTTTTAAAATTTTTTTTTTAATGAAGATGATATATCGTATGATTTATCAGGAAAACTATTTACATAATTATATCCTCCTTAAAATATTTCTTCTCTCGTTGAAACAAACTCAACACTGCTATTGTTTATAATAATGAATGAAACACGCAAACGTTTTTGTTTCGACATATGGTTTAGTTAATGATGTTTCAATTCGAGGGCTGTCTATGTGATACAGGAGTATATGCTAGGGCTACGACATTTGTTTTAGACGTACGTATATCTTTAAATGTTCATTACAATTTAAAAAGAATGAATTGCTTTTTACGTTATTTTACATTAAAGAAATTGAAAAAGCATGTTAGGGAATCGGAAGATAACTCAATGACATGCATTTATCTCATTCTTTGACCGCATGTCTTTAGTATCATTAAATAGGACTTATATGCATTAATATAATACTCTTTATAAAGGTGTTAAGCACTCGTTGACAAGGTCAGGCCTTCTGATTAGGTCGTCTTCTGTGGAGTGTTGATACGACATTTTAACGTCTTCAGGTAGGTTTGTTGTGCCATATGATATTATCATTATTATGTGGCCGCCTCAGGTAAGTGTTTGTTGTGCTTTGTGATATTATGTGGCCGCCTCAGGTAAGTGTTTGTTGTGCCTTGTGATATTATGTGGCAGCCTCAGGTAAGTGTTTGTTGTGCCTTGTGATATTATGTGGCAGCCTCAGGTAAGTGTTTGTTGTGCCTTGTGATATTATGTGGCAGCCTCAGGTAAGTGTTTGTTGTGCCTTGTGCTATTATGTGGCAGCCTCAGGTAAGTGTTTGTTGTGCCTTGTGCTATTATGTGGCAGCCTCAGGTAAGTGTTTGTTGTGCCTTGTGATATTATGTGGCAGCCTCAGGTAAGTGTTTGTTGTGCCTTGTGATATTATGTGGCAGCCTCAGTCGAAAGTTTGTTAGGCCATGTTTTATAATTAGCCGTCTCCAGTTGGGTGTTTGTTGTGCCAAATGATATTATGAGTCCGTATTTCATAGGGTCTTTGTCAAGTGATAGTGTTGATGTTGGTGTTGAATGTGCCATGTGATTGTCTATTATAAAGGGAATATGATGTTAAATGTCAGTCGTCCATAGGAAGTTTAGGCAATGTGCTGTTATTTGGCAGTCTTCCGTAAGTGGATTGTTAAGCATTGTAATGTTATTTTGCCATTCTTGAAAGATTAGTTTTTCTTATGCCGTGTGATGCTATGTGACCGCCTCAGTTAGGTGTTTGTTATGACATGTGGTGTTATGTCGCCGCTTTAAGTTGAGTGTCTGTAATGCCATGTGATGTTATGTGGCTGTTTCCAGTATGATGTTTGTTATGCCATGTGAAAGTATGTGGCCGTCTTCAGTCGGGTGTTTGTTATGCCATGTGATGTTAAGTCGCCGTCTTTAGTTGAGTGTCTGTAATGCCATGTGATGTTATGTGGCTGTCTGCATTTAAAGGTTTGTAAGGCATTGTGTTGGTATGCGGTCGTCTTCTGTTCAGCTCTTGTTAGGCCACGTGATGTTTTGTGGCCGTCTTCTGTCTTTTATGCCCTGTGATCTTATGTGTTCGCCTTCAGCTTTGTGTCTGTTAGGCTTGGTGATGTGACTGTCTTCAGTCGATCGTTTGTTAGGGCCTTTTGATGTTATATATCCGACATCTATATAAAGTTTCTTAGACATTGGTTTGTTAGGCAATGTGATGCTATTTGGCCGTCTTCATTTTAGTGTTTGTTATGCTTTGTGATTCTATGTGACCGTCTTCAGTTTAGTGTTTATTATGCCATGTGATTTAATGTGGACGCCTCCAGTTGGGTGTTTGTTGTGCAATATGATGTTATGTGGCTGTTTCCAGTATGATGTTTGTCATGCCATGTGATAGTATGTGGACGTCTTCAGTTGGGTGATTGTTATGTCATCTTCAGTTAGGTGTTTGTTGTGCCATATTATGTTAGGTTGCCGATTTTAATTAAGTGTTTATTATGCAAGTTGTATTTTGTTGGCGTCTTCAAGTGAGAGTTTGTTATGCCATGTGATCTGATATGAACGTCGTCAGTTGGGTTTTGTCGTGCCATATGATGTTATGTTGCCGTTGCGCAATTAAGTGTTTGTTATGCCATGTAATGTTATGTAGATGTCTCTAATTGGGTGTTTGTTCTACCATGTGATGTTATGTGGCCGTCTTCAGTTTGGTGTGTGTTTATGCATGTGAAGTTATGTGGCCATCTTTCGTTGGGTGTCTGTTCTGCCACGTGATGTTATGTGGCCGTCTTTAGTTGTTTGTTTATTTTGCGATGTGATGTTATGTGGCCGTCTTTCTTTGGGTGTTTATTTGCCATGTTATGTTATGTGGCCGTCTTCCGTTGGGTGTTTGTTTTGCTATGTGATATTATGTGGCCACCTTCCATTGGGTGTTTGTTCTGTGATGTTATGTAGCCGTCTTCAGTGGGGTGTATGCTGTACCATGTGATGTAAAGTGGCCGTCTTCTGTTTGGTGTTCCTTGTGACATGTGATGTTTTGTTACACTCTTCAGATGGGTGTTTGTTGTGCTATGTGAATTTATGTGTTCGTCTTCAGTGAGTGTTTGTTGTACTTTGTGATGTTCTGTAGCCGTCTTTCATCGGGTGTTTGATTTACCATGTGATGGTCTGTGGCCATCTTCCCTTGGTTGTTTGTTGTGCCATATGATGTTATGTGGCTGTTTTCCGTTGAGTGTTTGTTCTGCCATGTGATCTTATGTGGCGGTCTTCAGATGTGTGTTTGTTTTGCCATCTGATGTTATGTGCCCAATTTCCATTGGGTGTTCGTTTTGCTACGCTATGTTATGTGGCCGTCTTCAGTTGGGTGTTTGTTTTATAATGTAATGTTATGTGGCCTTCTTCCTATTGGTATTTGTTATGCCATGTGATGTTATGTGGCCGTCGTCTGTTGGGTGTTTGTTTTGCCATGTAATGTTATGTGACCTTATTCCGTTGGGTGTTTGTTGTTCCACGTGATGTTTTGTGGCCGTTTTCTGTTTGTTCTGCCATATGGTGTTATGATGCCGTCTTTATTTGGGTGTTTGTTGGGCCATGTGATGTGATGTCGCCGTCTTCCGTTTGGTGTTTGTCCTGCCATGTGATGTTATGTGACCGTCTTTTGTTGGGTGTTTGTTCTGTCACATGAAGTCATGTGGCCGTCATCTGTTGGGTGTTTGATGTACCATGTGATGTTATGTGGCCGTCTTCCGTTTGGTGTTTGTTTTGCCACGTGATGTTATGTGGCCGTCTTCTGTTGGGTGTTTGTTCGGCCATATGATGTTATGTGGCCGTCTTTAGTTGGGTGTTTGTTGTGTGTTGTGATAGTATGTGGTCGTCTTCAGTTGGGGGTTCGTTTTGCCATGTGATGATCTTTGGCCTTCTTCCTATGGGTATTTGCTATGCCATGTGATGTTATGTGGCCGTCGTCTGTTTGGTGTTTGTTTTGCCATGTGATGTTATGTGTCCTTCTTCCGTTGGGTGTTTGTTGTGCCACGTGATGTTATGTGGATGTTTTCTGTTGTGTGTTTGTTCTGCCGTATGATGTTATGAGGCCGTCTTCAGTTGGGTGTTTGTTGGGCATTGTGATGTGATGTGGCCGTCTTCCGTTTGGTGGTTGTCCGGCTTGTGATGTTATGTGGCCGTCTTTTGTTGGGCGTTTGTTGTGCCACATGATGTTATGTGGCCGTCTTCAGTTGGGTGTTTGATGTACCACGTGATTTTATGTGGCCGTCTTATGTTGGGTGTTTGTTCGGCCACATGCTGTTATGTGGCTGTCTTCAGTTGGATGTTTGTTATGCCACATGATGCTACGTGGCCGTCTTCAGTTGGGTGTTTGTTGTGTCATGTGATGTTATGTGGGTGGCCGTCCTCAGTTGGGTGTTTTTTGTGTCATGTGATGGTCTATGGCCGTCTTTTGTTGGGTGTCTGTTCTACCACATGATTTAATGTGGCCGTCTTTTTTTGGGCGTTTGTTGTGCCACGTGATGTTATATGGCCGTCTTCTGTTGGTTGTTTGTTCTCCACATGATGTAATGTAACCGGTCTGTTGGATGTTTGTTGTGCCACGTGATGTTATATGGCTGTATTTAGTTGTATGATTGTTGTGCCATGTGCTGTTTTGTGTCTGTCCTCAGGGGGTGTTTGTTCTGCCATGTGATGTGATATGACTGTCTTCAGTTGGGTGTTTGTTGTGCCATTTGCTGTTATGTGGCCGTCTTCATTTGGTTTTCTCTTGTGTCATGTGATATTATACGCTGTGTTTAGTTGTTTGCTTGTTGTGCAATGTGCTGTTATATGTCCGTCTTCAGTGGGTGTTTGTTTTGCCTTGTGATGTTATTTAACCGTCTTCTGTTGGTGTTTGTTGTGCCATGTGATATAATGTGGCCGTCTTCATTTGAAAGATTTCGTCTCAATTGTGTTTAAATATCCATGTTTTATCATACAGTGTACTATCTCTATCTTGTTTATATGGTTCGACATTGTATCATGCCTTTGTACGATTACACATGTAAATTTATATTTGAAGATATATAACTTAAACCAAAACAAGTTTCACATCCTTGGATATTCCAACACTGTTGCATCGTGACGGGGGCAAACTCAGGTTGAAAAGATTGACTTGCAGCCATCTCTCGATATATGATAGCCAAGTCATAAGTAGTCAGCTATGATGGTGCCCAGGTTTGACGGTTTGTAAATGAAAACCATTCCAAATGTAATGTAGGACATTCGTTTATATACTATTTTTACTTTGCATACTAAGCAGTCTCTTAACTTTTGTGCTTGGATAATTATGACTGAATGTTTATGACACAACCCTCATTGTTTAATATATATGCAGATTAGACTACAATTCAAATCATTAAAGCATGCATAGATATACATAAGCAATGCTGTTAACGTTCTGCAATCGATTGCATATCTATCAATATATACTCGACAAGAAAGGTATTGCATCATGATATTTAACTGAACATTTTGTGTAGGTATTCGATAGCGATATTTCTTATATTCTATCATATGGAAAAAGATCATATTATCCAGATTATTTGATACCATTTTCGAAACCATTGGTTGTTCTTTACCCCTCAAACTTAAATGACATGAACTTTTACAAGCTAGCAATTTCCTTTTTTAAGTTTTAAAAGACGTCTATTTCATAATAAGTCCACCTTAATGACTTCAATTGACATTAACACAATGTTAAGAATGACAGTACCATGATTTGCGTTTATGATGTCGACGTTTGACGTCAACGTCCGTCCTTGCAGGTTAGTAGTCTGTTCTTGGTGACACGTAGCCTAACACAAATACGTTTTTGGTAGAGAAAGGATGGTTATCTAACGACGTAGTTCAACATACTTTGTCTGTTCTTAAATGTTTATGTTATTATAAAAAAACGTGTACATATACCTGATATCTACTCTAGATCACTCGACGCACATTTTAATCCTCATTTCAACGTCTCAAAGCCGAGGCCGGCGTCCAATCAGACAACAGTTAGCCGTTTTTCATATCACAGGGGCGTATGTATGTATATCCGAAACGGCATCGATGAACTTACCGTTTGTTTTCTTCAAATTCTTAGAAGTGGACCTTCGACCATACGTTACTCATTTGTTGTACAACAATTTCAACAATATTTGAGTTTAAGACGTCAATTGTGTCATTTCATTCTATTACTTACAACCGCTTACCACTGAATAAACTTTGTAATACCCATGAATACGTCCCGCAAATTACTGAAATCATTTGTTCCTATTTGATGGTTCAGATTGATTTTTAGATGGTCAAATAAAATGTTTTCTCGGAATTACCTCATAATCAGGGTAAGTTCTTAGAAATTGCCTGTGCAATTTCTTTTGTATTGAAATAACGTTAATCTTGTGACCTTTGACCGCATATTTCTTTCCATATGATTTTTTTCAACGCTGTAGATGATAAGGGAATAGTATTTCACCTATATATTGAGGTAATTAAGAGTTTACGTTTTCAAAACGTGTATAATACCTGTTACTCATAAATATGTTGTTTTTTTGTGAAAAAAGAAGATTTATAAACGCATTGTTGAATGACGTTTTGCCGATTATATTTTTCTGAAGCTGTTACAATACATTGCGATAAGTATAGTATAATAATTATGATATTATTCAAATTGATGTGTCGTAGCATGAGCCTCACCACCGTATTATTTTAACGGTATTAAATCGACGGTATTAAGGAAAGGCCTCAAGGTTTCTCTGTTCTTTCAAAAGGGACACTTATAAGAGATGTGGTGAGCGGCACACACTCGCCTGTTGGATACACATTTCCTTGCTGTATGTGATATCTATTATAACAAGTTTATAAAGATGTTGGTAATGGATTTGTAATTGTAAGATTCGTGGCAAATTTATTTTACGATATTTCATGACCTCATTTGGGCATGTATAACAAAAGAAATGCTTGGGTACAGATTACCGGCAGACAGCCAGCATTGACTACATCGAGTATTAGTAAACGCGGGCACCGGTAGACGGCTGATACTAAGCAATATTGGTGATGGGTTTTTCGGATAGTGACGTCATTTCCTGGCATACTACCGGGAAGCGCTTCATAGACGGCAGGTATATTTTAATTACACACCACAATCTACATACGGAAGTGTTTCATCAGTGATTTATATGGTACTCTTGATAAGTTGTTTCTTTAGTAAAATTGAATTATTATTGACAACGTTGTGCTTGTTTCTTCTCACTATTATTTTTAAATATGTTTTTTTTTGTAATTAAAATGTAAGTCTGTAAATGTTTAATTGTATATGTTGTGTCTTGGCAAGTTATTCTCATACGTCGGGTATCCTGGCGTTACAGGCACCGATACAGCTTTGCTTATCGATAGAAATTGTGGATTCCCGCTGATGCTTACCTGCAACAGCGTCGATGTTTCCTTTTCCAGCTGCTGGCTCAACCCCTTGAAAGTGTTTCCTGTCTTCAGACTCCATGTACCGTGGCGTTGTAGATGTTGTCAGCATAAAACTGGCTGCAGTCAAGAGAAAGATACTGAATTCTGAAAACGTTGTGTATGCATAAGCAGGCATTGGCGATCTTGCAGACCATATCTGGACGTTGAAGCATGTAGTTGGCCAAGCACTGGTCTAGCAGGAACAAATGTGAAATGAGTTCTCCACTATTTTTATCTGTAGTGGGGGAACATTTGGCTATGGTTCAAGTGGTTTCGCTTGTATGGCTTCATTAAGTTGGTTCTCACAGGAAATTCGTCATCACCGGCCACCGTCTATATCATTGGCGATGGTGGTGGGAAACTTATTGTCATCCATACACTCCTTCAATTCAGAATGATCATAAAAGATATGGCAGTCTGACATGTCCCCCAGGTTTCACAAGATATTCTTAGAGTTTATATCGACTAACGCCAGAAGGACTAACCAAAAGAAGCCCTTATTATTGTAATAGAAACTTCCCGAACCCGATGGTTTCCTAATTCCAATGTGTTTGCCATCGAGGGCACCAGGAGTATGGGGCATGTTTAAACTTCTGACTTGGGCGTTTACTTCACACAAGTCTTCTGGAGTCTTGCTAACAGCTAGAACTGCATCCTTATACTCATGAAGTAGGGCAGTACACACTTCTAGGACGAAATGGAAAACAGTATCCACAGAAATACGGACGTCAAATGGCAAGGAAGCGTACGTGTCTTAACATGCCATGTACTACAGCTTCATTGCAAGCTTTAGGCCAACAGGAACGGGTGCTCTATCTTCTGAATGCAATGCATTAGACGCTAGAGTATATCGTAAAACATTGTTGGGATAATCCTCAAATACTTTTAAAGGAGGTGTCATCTACATATCTGAGTTTCTGCATCAATTTATTGTTTTGTCCTTATTGAAGCCTTCTGGCGTCTGTGAGCCAGGAGCGGGCCAAACATCGATGGCGTCTTCTTCGTCCCTATCTCAAATACAACGCCAGGTCAAGAATGGCATCCATTTCAGCTTGGATTTAAAACTGATTGCAAGGTGAAGGACTCTTACATCCATGGTGTCCCACTAGCAACTGATAACAAAAAAGGTCGGCATCGTTTATATTCACCGACAGTCCAACATTTCAGCATTTTATCGCCGCCAACGATTCGGCAACTCTTTAGCATGTGCTGAAAGGTCTCCGCAACCTTTTCGCACGAACATTCGGAGGTCAATCCTAGAACTGTTGGCATTCTTCCCCCTCGCATTCGGATACTTCGGATAGGTTTCGGTCTTTATAGCACAACCCTTCGAATGCCACTCCGCGAATACATGCCGAACGACACGATGGTAAGATTCATTATTGATTAAGTATCCCGAAAGGTTCCCGAAACTAGTAATCGGTAATCTTTCCAAAAAGCATCGAGGCTGTATTAGACGACAGCTCTTAGTCATAAGATAGCAAGATAATATCAATTAAGTATACTTCAAATACATTAATAAATGTGTAATTTTCATTTAGATTGCAATGGCAAGATCGCAAAAATAAACATCAAAAGAATTACCAATAGCAAAATGTATTCGTTGAAAAGAAGCTCGGAGGGTACTTATTTACTCTCTGATATTACTAGTGATTTAGTAGTTGGGCCATACGTCAACAATGTCATTGAACTGGAATAGTGTAACTTTGTTGCTTTTCCCGTTGGATGAATACGTCTAAGTTTCATTTAAACTGAACTCGAACAAGCCTTATCTGGTATATTGAATCAAGCTGCAAAAACATCTATCATTTCTCATGAGATCATCGGCCGTTCTATCTCTTTTCTTTTCAAAATGTCTATGTCGCTTAACAGAAACCATTTAACAAGCTGTCGTTTTGAATACATATATTTGGATAGATGCATATATAAACGCTCCGTCTTCTCGAGAATTGCTGATAAATAACAAACTTTTGCCAACTTTTATAAAATTTCAAACAAGTTATGATACCTAGAAATGATTTTTAGAGACAACATGGTGGACGTGTAATTACTTTCTCGTATTACACGTGTTTTTATTTTTTGGTGATGGAACACATATACGTTTGTACTCTCTGATATTGAATTTTTGTTTATGTCAATAACTCCATAAACGTCGTAAATGCACTTGATATGTGTTTTGTTGTAACGAAATAGTGTTGACATATTTCCAAGGTCAAGAACTTCGATTTTTCTATACAACAGAGGAACCATTAATCATAAGACTCAATCTGAGGGTTTTCGAGCGTGTAACGCTATGGATGAAAAATGATGGGAACTCAATGTTATACCGGGCGAATTGTCCCTTGGGGACGGACATTGGCAATACAATACGGCTTCAAGGCTGCCTTGGTACTTTGTCGTGAACAAACGGCTTTCGGAAAAAAGAACAACGAAACGATACTGTGACAAGAGTTGTACGTTACAGTTACAGTCTAAAAACTTAAAAGTCTGCCATTATACAGACCCAACTGTTTGCAAGTCAACAATTTAAATGCATTTTGATAATACAGCCCGCCATAAAATGTATGCATCAATAGTTGAATATTGCATATTGCGTTTCAATAAAGTACTTAATGTGTGCGCAATAAATTGGGTAACAGCTTGGAAATTTTCCTATTATTTCTTTAAATTAAATGCAGAAATCGAGCCATGATATTTAATTTATTTCATGCTTTTAGCGAAACAACGACAGCCATTAAGCAAATCCATTAAAATAAATGATGAATATAACGGAACAAAATTGACCAATAGTTTTACATGTTAAATTATGAATGTGTCTCGTTTATATTGACGACGCATTTTACTAGCGCATGCTGTAACATGGGGATTTTCACATACTTTGTATATTTTTAGTGAACACTTGTTTGTAGAACTCTTGCAAACTATTATATTTAGTCACATGATGCTGAACGAACATCTCGAATGCTACTATGTCCATTATGCTGAATCAATTAAAAGGCCTAGTTTAAGGAATGTTTGGCATGATAACCCCTGCTGTGCATCTCCTGCTAATTGCACTGGTGTCACAGTAGGGGACAATTTCCTGCGTATTCGTTTATTGGCTCAGGGCCATTTAGGGTCCATTTATATAATAAAACATCGAAAACTGCACAGCATGATACTCAGATTGGAGACCTGATAAGCCAATTAGGCAATAAGATTAAGATCAATTAACCGAGGTTGTGTACAAATACACGTTTGTTTGTTTGTTTTTTTTTTTTTTTTTTTTTTTTTTTTTGGGGGGGGGGGGTTCACTTATAGAAGGCTTAAACTAGGCCTTTAAGGCCCTTCGCGATACAATCTCATTGGGTTGTATCCATTTTAAGACACAGGACCTCTGAAAATCTGATTATGTTTGGTGATAAAAGATAATATGTATCTGAAAAAAGTTCCGTTTAATGTAGGCTATTTTTAAAAATTTAGCACACACTTATGCTGTTGACGATTATTTCTTTTGACGATAAGAATCAGTCCTAATCATAAGCATACGACACTTCGGACAGACAATTTGCTCATTTGCGTGCCCACACTATCACATGTTATATAGTAAATGTGTATCAAATATCAAAGGATGCGCAATTGTACCTCATCCATAATCCGCTGATGTGCCCTGATGTGCCCAACTGAGATGTCAAATAAGACAATATTATGGGTGACAATAATTGAACTTTTCAAAGAGGGCACTTCTTCAAAACATGATTGAAAAAAGATGATTAAAACACAGCCATGGGATTAAAATATTTTCATTAGATAGTTTAATTTTTCATGAAATCTCCCATTCATAAATCTGCGTATATTATTAAGAGGACGTACAATACCTATGAATACATATTGTGTTGAAATCTGGTAATCTTCAATTATATTCGGATCCCTCGCAATGTAATCTGATACTGTTTTGTTGGTTCTTATGATATAAAACAAAGGTCATTGTTGTTGTTTTTCATAAGATTTATTTAAAGAAGTGTTCGTTGTAAGCATGAACTATCTCAAAACATGTTCAAAACACAAGTAGCTCGAGTTTAATAGATTATCAAAGTGCATTTCAATCTTGAATCAGCTGTAGTTCATGAAGCCTTGTAACGACGCATAACAGCATCGCCGCATAAACGAAATACATCACGTTGATTCGGTGATTGTCAACGCATAATCAGGAGTTTCTTATGCGGCAAAAAAGCACACTTTCGCAGCATAAAATAAGTTTCATAAGGATCGGACTTAATTTTTTAATTAACTTTTAATTATTCACGTCTTGGTCATCAACTTATATCTCTGGTTACCAGGGCAACGAAAGGAAAACTTTTGAAGATTATATTGTTTCCAAAAAAATCAACACAACATTAGTTTTGGGCACATGAACAAGAGGACTCAGATGACTGATATGGGGTTATTATGGACGTCTTTCATTCATTGATTGTGTTTTTATGCACTAGTCATTTGTAACCAATAAAATGTAGATGTGAACACTCCAAGGGGAGTAATAACTTATTTTCAACTTTTAATTTTGGCTCAATATATATGCAAAAAGCTACAGAAACATGCTCAGTAGCAAAACGTTTAAACATAAACCCGTTTTAGTGGCAATGGGCAACGCCAAAGAAATAGAACACAAATTCACAAACAAGAAACATAGAACAGCACACAACTCTACAAACAGCACAGTGCATAAATACTATATATATATATATATATATATATATATATATATATATATATATATATATATATATATATATATATATATATATATATATATATATATATATATAGTTGGTATGTTTATCAAGAATTGTTAGGTACCGCCTTGGAACGGTCAGTAAAATGTAAATTTACTGGGGGTTTAAACCAGTTTATGTGCACAAACCTCACTCTTATCCCAACAATTCTTAATAAAGATAAAACGCAAAAGATAAATCTCAAAGTATGCATTAACTTGAGGAAACTTATCAATAAAACAAATAATAATAAAAAAACGAAAAGGCAAACCCCAAGTACTTCAATGTTTAGAGATCCCAACTCTATCTGCAGACGAAGGGAAACAATTCAGAGCACCTAAAGCAAATACTTTTCAAAGATACGATGCAGTCATCGTTAGAAACCAAAAGCTTCATACACAGTCTGCCTTAAAAGGTTTAAAACTGTGTGGTCATAGAGTTTCATAATAAAAAGCATCATTGTACTAAAACTGGGAACAAATAAAGAAAAACATTATTAAAAATAAAAGCGAAAAGTATATGCTATTCTCTCCCAAATGATTTGAAAACGTAAAATATTTGAAGAAATTTAAGTCACAGCCAAAACACTCGGAGTCAGTCAACACGTGTCCGCCAAAAACGGTTTTAAAGATAACATGAATTAGCAAATTCTTCATAAAAATCAAAGCACTGAAAGTTTAGTTATGAAAGGATGCTTTATTCAACCCAATATTTTGTTTCAGGTATTCATCTTCAAATACAAGAAGGCAAGTGCTCTTCAAAATATTGCCTTTATATCCACGGTTGAAATAAAATCCAAGTAATTCATTAAGTCTATCTGCCCAACTGCCTGCTGGAAACATGTTAATTTTACGCATTTTCTTTAAAACATCACCATAAAAATCGGGATGAGCAATACTATCAGCAATGAGCGATTTAAGACTACTATTGTACTTTGATATGAGATTATAATGACCATTAACAAATTTAGAGAAAGTTTTCCTTAATTTAAAATATCGGAAACCCTGTTTTAGAAATTTTTGCGTCATTAACTTACTGCGAGAGCTGAATTTTTTTACATCTGTACATACTCTATCAAATCGTATTAACTGTGCAATTAAAACACCATACGATGGTGAAATAGGAACATCACCATCTAAAGAAGGGTAATTAATTATTTTGAAATTAAAATCATCACGTTTATCATAAAGATTGATGCTCAATATATCTTCCTTTACTTCTAGATGCAAATCTAAATAGGATGCTTTTAAAACGGATGTAGTAGATTTATTTAGTTGCAATTGTGAAGGGTATATCAAATGAATGTTGTCTGTAAACACAGGATTATCTAAACTTAGAATATCATCAAACGTGCTATTGAATTTATCAACAAGAGCTAGATCTCCAGACTTAAATAATTTTAACATTTATTCACTTTCATAGCAGTATAAAAAAAGAGGTCTGCAAGTAAAGGTGCATAATTGGCTTCCATTGAAATTCCAATAGTTTGCTTATATAGACATTTACCAAATTTAAGAAAAGAATTATTGAGTACAAAATATAAAACTTCAATGACATCTGTGCATGTCCAATAGATATATTTATCTAAGCAAATATGTTGGTTATTTTGTGTAAACCAGAGCAGTCAATGATAATGTAATGTTGAAAGTAACGTTTTGATAATTTGTTAAAGTGGTTTTACAAGCGATCTATAGTAATACTATCATGATTGATGGCATGAGGAAACATAAATCATATAACACTACAACGTTTGCGAATTCTCTATTATTACGCAAACATCTGATTGGCACTTCCGAATCCCATATATAATTCGAAATTAATTCATATATGTGCAGAATTAATTGGAAATTAAATCGATGACGTTTGTATAAAAAGAAATGTATAACAGGTCTTTTAACTTGATGAATTCAAGTTGATGATGAATTTATGGTAATGAAAATGAATTGAACGTTATATTTTGCTTAACGTGGCAGACAATAATAAACAGAATCAATGGAAGGAACAATAACGCGTATTCAAAAAGCGAATTTTCCAACAATGCGGGCGTAATGTATTCTGTTAACTTTAAATGTTTAACAATTTTGAATACAACATCGGACAAAATCATAAAATCATTAAATCATGCATAGATCTTTAATCGCAAATTTTAGATATATGTTTGGATATGTTAAGCTAAACCTTTTTATATAAACCTGTATTTCATGTCTAGGATTTTAAAGAACAGTGATCGTGTACAAAAAAATCATCATATTGCGTTTATACCCATAACAAGGTGACAATGAGGTTGCCTCTTTAGAGAGTACTGTTATCTACCAAAAATAAATGTTCGGCAATTGATGTTGAATATGGAATTGGTGGCAATTGTGGCATAAATTGCCGACCCGTGATGCAAACCGAGAAATCTAAGAAGGCGTCCAAGATGGCTGCAATAAATATAGAGAACAGTGTTATGCTTTCCGTTGGTCTATAGAGAGTAATCAGTGAAATAACATTTAAAACATATAAGTTATTGTTATGTACGTTACGATCACACTATTGCGAATGCATTCTGATAAGTTCATATAATATTCGTTTTAAATATGCTGGCATTGGTATTTGCATGACACATTATAGCATGGATTATTAGATCGTTGGTTTTACCAAGATTTAACGTCGAGGTATTGTCACAGCATTCATGCGGCTGTCGTGGTCGTTGTACCAACCTTAGCCATCCAAACCGTTCAAGATATCTAAGTATTTACATTATGTATATAGGTACAAGCCCGAGGTTAATAATGTACTGTAGATAATTATGTAGAACGGTTGGAACGGTCTTAATCTATTCAATTATACAATGAAGCTATATAAATGTCAATGGTGCTAAACTAATATCTTGGAGACTGCCTCTTACTACTACACTTTCGTCGGCAGGTAGTGTATTTATTGCAGTTGTTTGCGTCATGTATAATTAAGTTAATGCATTGGCTATCATTTAAACCGCATTTATAGATACAATTAATCCGGTGAGGTCCTGTGTTATCTATTTCCTGGTACAGGAAATGAAGTCAATATGTAGGAAATTATGTCGTCGTCACTTACCTTTGCTTTTGTCAACATTCTCAGACCATGTGAATGAAGAATACTAATTGTAGTACTGTAATAGAAAGATTATTTAGTTAACAACAGTTTTGGTTTGATTAAGACAGTTTAATGACAATAAACGATCCAGTCAAATTTCTAGAGCCCATATACAGAGCACACAGAATGAAACAAAAACAAAATTATGCTTGGCTCCATTGCCAAATCCCCTTTTATGTTTGCTCGTATAGTATATATAATGCGCACCATTTCATCATCATTTGAAAATTTCCTTTCAAAACCATGTTCATATTGCACACTAGTGAATTATCTGATTTAAGTTCCGTTTATGTTCTTAAGCTGTCAAGCTTGACGAGATTATGTATGACATATGAACTGTATTTGAATAATTGACTTCTGTAACAGAGTAACATGTGAGGACGTAACACTTAACGAAGTTAATTGCCTCCCCTTGCAGGGTCGACACTTGATGTCATTTGATGATTGTGACTAATTGTATCACGGCCATGATTTTTAATTAATTATTACTAGGGATGGAAGCGAATATCCGAGTATCCGGATATCCGGATATCACGCAAGTATTTGGATACCAAAATGGGTATTCGAATATTCGTTTAGAAATAAAATTCCAATGAAATAGTTTAGCAGAGACATAGCAATTGTTATAAAACTTTTTAGATGAAATATTTCAGGTGATCAACAGTGTCTGTCGCGAAGCGGGTATGTGTCACAAATCGTCTGCTAATTGGGTGTTTGCACAAGGCGTGATATTGTGCAGCACCCTGTAGGAATTGATCGTCCAATCACAAGTACACGCATGTAAATAAAAAAAATCAGATCGTCTTATTGTCTTCTTATCTTTTCCGCAATTATATCCTTCATTACAAAACATTGCATTAAATCAAACAATGTAATGAAATAAAATTACAATCGACTATCATATAATCAAAGCGTCATTTAACATGAAACCTGCTGATAAATAACAAACTCGAAAGCACGTGGCAGTAACCAAGCAACCACCTGGGCCGAAGTGACTATCAAATTCGCGAGGTGTTTATGTGGTATTCATCATGAGTTTTATGACGTAAAATGAGTTGTTTAGATTTATTATAACATTATAAATTATTAAGACTGAGAAAGAATGAATGAAAAAGTGAAATTGCCATATGACGAATTCTAAATTAAGTGGACAATTATGTCAAATAACAAAAGGTGGGTGACATATAATAGGAAATTTACTTATTATGAAAACAATTTGATACGAGTATCCGGATAGTATTCGAATACTTGATACGAATATCCGGATACAGATTTGGTATCCGGTTTCCATCCCTAATTATTACAAATACAGGGGCGTTAGCTAGTGATAACTATGTTTGTGACGCATGTATGTCCCAGTGAATCAATATTGAACTGGGGCAAATAAACAACGCAACTGGCAATGGCTTAACCCTTTGACAAAGGACACTAATGACTTTGAATTACATTCGTTTGTATGGATGGATAACCAAAATGCGGGTATTGGTAAAGGCGTCAAAGCCAGTCGGCGATCTGCTTACAGTTAACACGGTTAAGTAGACCTCCAATATCGGGCGTGTTTCTCGGTCATCTGAAATTATAACTTCATGAAGGTTGATGACGAACAGGGAACGAAAGGTTGCATCAACCTTGAGGGAGCTCCTTGTGAATAATGGTTGCAACTGTGACAACTTGATGGAGATTTATATCGAACCTTCTCTCTTTCTTATAAACGGTTTCATCACTCGAACAATGTAGCACATCCCCTCTTAAATGGTCAGCATAGTTAAACATAAATCGATCCACTGCAAGCGCAGTCACCAAGCGGCAGGCGTCCTTTGCATATACTATGAGTAATCATATTTGTTTTTCCGAAGAGCTAAAGTTCCGTCTGAGCCACTTGTTTTTCTATGCGATATGCTTAGACCAGAGAATATATATCTTCAGGACCTCAAAGTTTCCATCATGACAAGACCTCTTTGGAAGCGGCATTCCGAAAATCAGTTAAAGGTGTCAGGGTAAGTGGCAAACAAAAGCGACCTCGTAGATGTCAGCCAAGGAACAGATGTGGAAAAAATAAATGACCTAAAATAAGTAATAAAAGGCGTGTTTCACGCACGTACCTCTATACTAAGTGTTAAAACAATCAACTCCTATTATCATATTCGTTATCTATAAAAGGTAGTATAATTCAGTATAAGTATGGCAAGCCTTTGAAGTTATTATGTATGCGACTTTTCGCGGTGTTATCCAATTTAGGCCTACTCGTGATCGACATTATTTCATAACTCGTCATCTTGTACATCTACGGGAACATAACTTATAATGGCGATTAGATATCCAATACATAACCACTTCTTTTTATGATATCAACGTATTAGATTTTGAAATCATTAACCTGTAGTTAAGATTACTGTGTGTTCCATCAACGCTTAAATATCCGATAGTTCTGCTCAAACTTCCCCGCTCATATCGATGTCTTAATGGTTTAAGATCGTAGATGTCTCTATTTCAACACAGAGGAAACACAGAGGAAAAAAAAGAAAACATTTCGGTAGATTTTTATTTCTATGAGGCTCCTCGAGTTATCTTACATTATTGGTGACTGACTGATAATTGGAGCTCCGTATTCTACTAGGAATTTCCCCAAATTAAATTGCGCATTACAATGCAAAAACAGACGGCTTCATGGATTCTTTGGTGATTTGTCTTTTGTTTTGGATAAGTGATTTCAAGAAATTTCAATGCACGGAGATATTGGGATGAAAAAACGGGGTGTATGTATCAATTAAGAACGATAATATCAAGAGTTAGTATATTGCTTTTTGTAGTTTTCATGAACGATTAATCGGCTCGTTATGATAAATATATGAAAACGTGTTTGAAAGCCCTTCAATATTTAAACACATTCTACTAAGTTGTCAAACACATTTCTTTTCAAAAATACAGACATCGTTAACATATTTGCAACCTTACATTTCGAAACAATTCGTAGCGAAGATATACTAAAGGATATTTTAATTGCAACGTAACAACTTCGTAAGGATATAGCTGTGCTCTTACATTAAACACAGATGACCTACAATTCTCGAGCATAACATTCGTCTACCAAATTAAAACAATTCAATTATATTCAACATCTCATTTAGGGAACAACAATTTGTAATGATTGGAACTAAGTATACTGTGAGTGAATGACTGGTTTGTATTGAACTTCAGAATTGTAAACGTATTTCATAAACGCAATTTTAAATATGGAGATATCAACTTAATGTAAATAGATAATATATTAAACGAATTCAACGAAGGCAATTCATAAGGAAACGACATCTAGGGTGTATTCGTAACGCTGTAATGGATGTTCCGAACAAGTGGAACAACTTACGAACGTAGCGGCGCACAGTTCAGAACAGGTACTCTCTGTGCAGCCGAGGAAGGTGGTGTGCTTGGAACAAAGATGGCCGACAATTGTTTTTCCGATGTGTCTGTGGCACGTTTTTTGCCACATCTGCTGCTGCAAATAACCACACATGTTCTTAAAGAGGTATATTATTTTGGAGAACATCTTTTCTTATTTTTAAAGCATTAAAAGTAAATAAAAGCCGGCGGAAAGAAAAATATATGCATACAATTTCCCACGCAGAGCCGTGACTGGCGTCAGCCATAACGTAACTAATGTGTGACATGCGTTTGCAAGTTATAGTCATTCTAGAAGTCCCCAATGCCTTATTAGCCTAGGATTCACAGAACAGCCCCCTCCCAGATTATTCAACATGACAGCCTTTTTTGGTGTTTCAGTGTGGTGGTGGTGGTGTGGGGGGGGGGGGGGGGCTCAATTTGACCATTTAATGCACTATTCAAATACTTGTCAGTTAGAGCTGCACTCTCACAGATTGAAGATTTGGACAACTTTTTTTTCATTTTTTTGTCTTGGAACGAGCCAATATTTGCTAAAATCCATGGAACCTGTTATAAAAGACTGCCGACAAAATGAGACTGCAGATTTTTATATTTCAGTTCAGAAATTGATGTTTTATGCATTTTTCGTAAACCGTTAGTAAGCCATAAAACATTAATGGAATTATGATAATCTGCGATCTGTTCTTTTGCCAACAAACTGTTATTATTTGTTTGCAGATATTTACGCAAAAATTGCTCTTTCGAAGATAGAAAATAAAAAAAGGTGTAAAAACGGTATATCTGTGAGAGTGCAGCTTTAAGGTGAAATAAAAAAATGCAATAAATACAGTAGTAAAATGGTGCCCCATATTTATTGCGCTGATCAGCTCTGTATCATGTTTAATGTACTCCCTTTTTTCGTTTCAGCACAGTCAAAGATGTCGCTGTTCGTTCCGGACGAACACAGCAAAATATTTTTCAAATGTTCAGATTGTTCGAATTTCTTCCAAGATATGGAGGTATTGAAACAACATCCTTGTCATTCTGGCATAGAAGGTGGTACTGCCGGTTGTTCTGACTCCCAAGACGCCATCACAGGCAACAGTGCTGTAAACCTTATGGCTGAAAAAGGTACTAATTGGACTGAATCTCAAACTTTACTGCTTATTGATTGTTACAAAGGGTATGTAAGCCTCGTTAATACTGGAAAAATGAAGAAGAAAACTATGTGGGATACCATAGGCAGTAAGTTTCAAGACATGGGATATGGGTTCATTAGCGAACAAATATGTGGAAGATGGAAGTCGCTGATGAGAGCGTACAAGAACACGAAGGATAGTAACAAAAAGTCAGGTAGCTGTAGGAAAACATTTGAATACGAAGATCAATTAGATGAACTGTTTGCGAAGGATCCAACTATTCAACCTGAATGCACTTTGTCCTCAAATTCAACTACGGTTTCAAAAAGATCCGCAAGCGATGAAACTGACAAAGACGATGATATTTCATCTTCTAGTACTCCAGAAGTTCCAAAGAAGAAGGCTTCCCGTTCAAATGCTAGTGAACTGGTTTCTCTCTTTAAGACTTACCTGGATGAGCAAAAAGAAAGAGAGAAAGATATAAGAGAAAGACGTGAACAGATGCATACTGAACGCATGCAAACAATGTACAGTCTAATAGAAACTATATCTAGTAACAGAAACAATAATGCAGGCAATCAATCTTGCCACCATTCATTAGGAAGGAAAGAATGGGACCCACGTAACTAAGCATGTATGTTTGTCTGGAGTGTTTTCCAGATATTTTTTAACTTTAGTGTCATTAAAATGTGTTTGTTTGTAGTGCTCCAACCCTAATCTTTGAGAGGGTAAGAACAAAAAAAGAAAACATGAGTTTTGTATGTTTTCTATGGAGTGACAAAATTTGTTAGCCCAGAGGGTTAACCAATTTTCAAAGTAGGGGCTGCCTGCTGCTGCTTTTGGTTGGTAGGTACAAGGTACGAGCACTTCAAAGAAGCACATATTTTTGTAAATTCTGGCATTATTAATGTGTGTATCAATCGATTTAATCCTAATACATCCGACATTATTTTTCGCATTGACCTTGGGTATAATGGTACGTAGAATATGGTGCTTGCTGATAGTGGTCTTTTGGTTAATATGTCCAGCATTCAACACTGAGGTCATGGGTTTGAGTCCCACAAGCAGCATTCAAAGCTCTACATCAGTACTGGCTGGTTCTACCAAGCAAACAGACCCTACTATAACATTGTCCTGGGTTCGTGTTTCATGCTTGCCAAGGCCTATAAATCCTAGCATTTAAGGGTTAATACCTCTTCAGTGACATGTATTATTTTGTGTTGTATTTTACATATTTCAGAATTTGCATGGAACACCAAAGGAACATTGTATTTGCCGACTGAGGTCATGTAACCAGTGTGCAGCAAAAGTGGACAAATGCCCAATATGCAGACAAGAAATCAAGCAAAGAATAAGAGTCTTCACATCATAAGCTGTTCTTAACTCTTACAGTGCTAAATTGTTTTGACATTGATACCAGTGCAGACCCAGATCAGCTGGCACTTAATTGTTTTGACTGATCAGGATCTACACTGTTAGCTACTTCGACCAGTGTCTCAGCAGCTACCAATGTAAACTGATCAGTAAGCATGGTTGTGTGCCAACTGATCTGGGCTAATGCTGTTCAAGACCAAATATACTTTGTATCAGCAATTAAAGGATTTTAGGCCTTAAGGCCATAATAAATTAATTAATAGATTTTCATCCAAATTTGGTTTTAAAAGGGGGCAAGTGTGGGAGAATTTTGTTTTTAAAACATCTGTACACAGGGGTTCCAGTCTTGACCCAGAAGAAGGAATTTGACTTGAAAATAGCAAAAGAGTACAAACAGTCTCCTAGGATTTCAGCTCTGGGGTCCTTTTTATGAACAAGAAATATATTTCAGTTTGACCTGACAAATTCAAGCCTTTTATACTCAAAATAAAAACTATCAATATATACACAACACATTTAAAAACGCATAATACAGTTCCATTGACTCGCAAAATAATATTTGGCATGTACGTAAAACGATACTATGTCGTATTTGTGCAACACATACACTGTGCACACTAAAAAAGCTCTGGGCAGCATAAAAAGGAGGGGGTGGGCTGGGATGATAATCTAGGAATGTATTTATCATGGTCTACTAGAACTTATAACACAATACTTATATAATTGGCTCTTCAAATAGTTTTTTTAGAACATTTTATATTTAACACAAATATTTTAAAGGCAACTTCTAAAAACTTACAAATCTGAAACAATTTTAGTAAGAATACTAAATATCATGAGTCCAAAGGTTTGCCATTTTATACGTAAATGATTTCAGGAAGCAGTTTTTTTAAATTATAGGCAAGTAACTTTGACAAAACTAGTTAACATTTGCAACATAAAATATATTAAACGAATTCAACGACATCGTTAAGGAAACGACATCTAGGGTATATTCGTAACGCTGTAATGGATGTTCCGAACAAGTGGAACAACTTACGAACGTAGCGGCGCACAGTTCAGAACAGGTACTCTCTGTGCAGCCGAGGAAAGTGGTGTGGTTGGAACAAAGATGGCCGACAATTGTTTTTCCGATGTGTCTGTGGCACGTTTTTAGCCACATCTGCTGCTGCAAATAACCACACATGTTCTAAAAGACGTATATTATTTTGGAGAACATCTTTTCTTATTTTTAAAGCATTATAGGTAAATAAAAGCCGGCGGAAAGAAAAATATATGCATACAATTTCCTACACAGAGCCGTGACTGGCGTCAGCCATAACGTAACTAATGTGTGACATGCGTTTGCAAGTTATAGTCATTCTAGAAGTCCCCAATGCCTTATTAGCCTAGGATTCACAGAACAGCCCCCTCCCAGATTATTCAACATGACAGCCTTTTTTGGTGTTTCAGTGTGGTGGTGGTGGTGGGGGGGGGGGCTCAATTAGACCATGTAATGCACTATTCAAATACTTGCCAATTAGAGCTGCACTCTCACAGATTGAAGATTTGGACAACTTTTTTCATATTTTGTCTTGGAACGAGCCAATATTTGCAAAAATCCATGCAACCAGTTAGAAAAGACTGCTGACAAAATGAGATTGCAGATTTTTATATTTCAGTTCAAAAATTGATGTTTTATGCATTTTTCTTAAACCGTTAGTAAGCCATAAAACATTAATGGAATTATGAAAATCTGCGATCTGTTCTTTTGCCAACAAACTGTTATTATTTGTTTGCAGATATTTACGCAAAAATTGCTCTTTCGAAGATAAAAAATAACAAAGGTGTAAAAACGGTATATCTGTGAGAGTGCAGCTTTAAGGTGAAATAAAAAAAGCAATAAATACAGTAGTAAAATGGTGCCCCATATTTATTGCGCTGATCAGCTCTGTATCATGTTTAATATACTCCCTTTTATCATTTCAGCACAGTCAAAGATGTCGCTGTTCGTTCCGGACGAACACAGCAAAACATTTTTCAAATGTTCAGACTGTTCGAATTTCTTCCAAGATATGGAGGTATTGAAACAACATCCTTGTCATTCTGGCATAGAAGGTGGTACTGCCGGTTGTTCTGACTCCCAAGACGCCATCACAGGCAACAGTGCTGTAAACTTTATGGCTGAAAAAGGTACTAATTGGACTGAATCTCAAACTTTACTGCTTATTGATTGTTACAAAGGGTATGTAAGCCTCGTTAATAGTGAAAAAATGAAGAAGAAAACTATGTGGGATACCATAGGCAGTAAGTTTTAAGATATGAGTTCAGTAGCGATAAATATGTGGAAGATGGAAATCGCTGATGAGAGCGTACAAGAACACGAAGGATAGTAACAAAAAGTCAGGTAGCTTTAGGAAAACATTTGAATACGAAGATCAATTAGATGAACTGTTTGCGAAGGATCCAACTATTCAACCTGAATGCACTTTGTCCTCTAATTCAACTACGGTTTCAAAAAGATCCGCAAGCGATGAAACTGACAGAGACGATGATAGTTCATCTTCTAGTACTCCAGAAGTTCCAAAGAAGAAGGCTTCCCGTTCAAATGCTAGTGAACTGGTTTCTCTCTTTAAGACTTGCCTGGATGAGCAAAAAGAAAGAGAGAAAGATTTAAGAGAAAGACGTGAACAGATGCATACTGAACGCATGCAAACAATGAACAGTCTAATAGAAGCTATATCTAGTAACAGAAACAATAATGCAGGCAATCAATCTTGCCACCATTCATTAGGAAGGAAAGAATGGGACCCACGTTACTAAGCATGTATGTTTATCTGGAGTGTTTTCCAGATATTGTTTAACTTTAGTGCCATTAATATATGTTTGTTTGTAGTGCTCCAACCCTAATCTTTGAGAGGGTGAGAACAAAAAAGCAGACATGAGTTTTGTATGCTTTCTATGGAGTGACAAAATTTGTTAGCCCAGAGGGTTAACCAATTTTCAAAGTAGGGGCTGCCTGCTATTTTGGTTGGTAGGTACTAGGTACGAGCACTTCAAAGAAACACATTTTTTGTAAATTCTGGCCTTATTAATGTGTGTATCAATTGATTTAATCCTAATACATCCGACATTATTTTTCACATTGACCTTGGGTATTACGGCACGTAGAATATGGTGCTTGCTGATAGTGGTCTTTTGGTTAATGTGTCCAGCATTCAACACTGAGGTCATGGGTTTGAGTCCCACCAGCAGCATTCAAAGCTCTACATCAGCAAACAGACCCTACTATAACATTGTCCTGGGTTCGTATTTCATGCTTGCCAAGGCCTATAAATCTTAGCATTTAAGGGTTAATACCTCTTCAGTGACATGTATTATTTTGTGTTGTATTTTACATATTTCAGAATGTGGTCTTTGCATGAAACACCAAAGGAACATTGTATTTGCCGACTGTGGTCATGTAACCAGTGTGCAGCAAAAGTGGATAAATGCCCAATATGCAGACAAGAAATCAAGCAAAGAATAAGAGTCTTCACATCATAAGCTGTTCTTAACTCTTACAGTGCTAAATTGTTTTGACATTGATACCAGTGCAGACCCAGATCAGCTGGCACTTAACTGTTTTGACTGATCAGGAACTACACTGTTAGCTACTTCGACCAGTGTCTCAGCAGCTACCAATGTAAACTGATCAGTAAGCATGGTTGTGTGCCAACTGATCTGGGCTAATGCTGTTCAAGACCAAATATACTTTGTATCAGCAATAAAAGGATTTTAGGCCCTAAGGCCATAATAAATTAATTAATAGATTTTCATCCAAATTTGGTTTTAAAAGGGGGCAAGTGGGGGAGAATTTTGTTTTTAAAACATCTGTACACAGGGGTTCCAGTCTTGACCCAGAAGAAGGAATTTGACTTGAAAATAGCAAAAGAGTACAAACAGACTCCTAGGATTTCAGCTCTGGGGTCCTTTTTATGAACAAGAAATATATTTCAGTTTGACCTGACAAATTCAAGCCTTTTATATTCAAATTAAAAGCTATTAATATATACACATATTGACTGGAAACCATTTGGACATGAGCAAAGCAACATAACCCCACATCATCAGTGGGTTTATAATTACTAATCTATTCAACTATTGATTTCGTCCTAAAATCCTAAAAACATAGATTTTTGCCTTATTTTATTAAATAAAATGATTTTTATGCGGCTTATTAATTCCACGTAAGACTGCACTCATGATACAAGACTGACAATTGTTAACGATGCACCTACTTACATTGTTTGAAGGATTGTTGCCATCAATAAAGCAGAGTGATCGCGTTTTCGCTCAATCTCGTCGTCTTCTTCAAATTCTTGCAATATAACTGCAACACACATTGCATAGTCAGCCATCTTGGAATTACACTTCCTGTTCCGGTATATTCGGATGGTCTGTGCTGAAGAACATTAGGTACACTGTCCAGAACACACCCTTCGAATGCACCCCTAGTATGATAAGCAATTGTATAACTGACTATTGCACGTGAAACAATTAAATCGTTTTTAATACCTATATATAAAAATGGCTAACCGAAAGGCCAAAGAAGGCAAAAAAACAAAACAACAATAAATAGATATAAGTTATAGTAACGAAGGCACCAGGAGGAGGGAATAAAAATAAGAAAAAGATGTCGAAAAATGAGCGTCGAGAAAAAAAAAAAAAAAGATGGATTTTCCATATTTGTTTCTTTTTTTGATTTGTTTTTATACAATGCATGTTTTGAAGTTGTGCACACTTGTTTTGTACTCCATACTGCCTGTTGTATAATAGTGTTGCGCCACAGCTGTTAGAGTGCATCATTTTAAAGGGATTAAAGATGGCGTCAAGTATGGTCAGATTTATTTACCTGTGCTGAAAAAGTTTATTCTTTGGTGATAATCTCTTATTAATAGTGATCTTTATTCTGGATTAAAAGGGATTAAGAATGTCTTCAAAGGTTCTTTAAGAGAATTGCATTTAATAAATTATTTAAACTGGAGAAAATGGATTAAACAGCCCAAAATCGGTTTGAGGTTTTATCTTCGCGGGGAAAATGAATCGAACAAAGAAACTTCACATCATTCAAGAGATGACTTTATGCAAGGGAACATGGATAATAAACTGTTGTGTATGTTTGATGAACTACGATTCATACGTAATGAACAGATAAATTCAAGCCTTTCAATGCGTGCATTTCAACAAAACATGATGGGTGTAAACGACAAATTGAACCAAGTGATTAAAGTGGCTAATTCACAAACGGACGTTATGAAGACGATGGCTTATAAGTCTTTAGACTTGGAAGCTCGGTCGAGAAGAAATAATTTTCGTGGTTTTGCCGAGAATGCCGGCGAAAACTGTACAAGCTTTATCAGAGAATTCCTCCACAATAGGCTGTCCATTGACTCTGGGCACATTTATATTCCTCGGGCTCATAGGTTAGGTAGGCCCAACCCAAAAGACGTTTTCAACACAGACCCATCATAGTAAACTTTAGAGACTACGGCGTTATAGAACTAGTTATGGCGAACGTCCGTTCTCATAAAGGGAGCCCCTTTTCAATTGATATTGACTTCCCCCTTGAAATTCAAGAAGCACGCGGTCGCCTTTGGCCGCGTATGAAGGAGCTTAAAAGCGATTTCCCAAGATCACGGGTCCAAATCGTTTACCCGGAAAAACTTATCCATGACGGAAGGGTGGTAGGTGATGAGCTTCCCGAATGGAATCGTTTCGTAGGGGCGAATCGGATTACGTCACTCAACGCTCTAGGGCAAATCAGCAATACACACATGAATCGGTCAGCGCAGTTGCTCAATACTGACAGCACGATTAGCATGCCGGGTGTTATATGTGGTAAAAGTGGAGTTAACTCCGCCGATGCAAACACTTTACCAAATGCAGTCCCTAGCGTGTCCCCGGTGACATTCGACCCACCGCCAGTGTCCGCTATCCATGTTAGCTCTAACGCTGGTAACCCCGAGCAGGTTGATCACGTCACCATTGAAACCCATAGCGCGGCTTCTGCGAACCAGGCCGAAGTCCTTACAGAGTCGATCATCACACCGGCTAAGTTCGTGATTTTTACAGAGAACAGGTGCCACCGTCGCCTGTCCGGATTTACAGACGTCAGACACTGACGAGACATTGTTAAAAACTGTTTCCAATGTCGCTGCCCGTGGTAGACCTCGCTCCGTGGCCAGATCTGAGAAAAGGTCACAATCCGCAAAACCGTACAGGAAACAAAGTCTTAGCAAAACGCTGACTGAAAATGGCCCGGTTTTCCCCATCGCCCAAAATAGTAACAGTGATACAGGTCATATTGACAGCCGTGGTCATCAGGCGGAACGGAGTCAGACCGTTACAGCATAGAACACTAATGAGAAGATCACGCTCAGATATACGGTGTTAATTGTTCAAGGACTTATAAGTAGACGAACTAATAAATTACAATCTCCAGAATTAATTAGTATTTTTCAGACAAATGATGTTATTCTTTTAACAGAAACTTGGACTAACAATTTTTCTGATTTACATGTTAATAATTTTGAATGCTATGTTTTAAATAGGGAAGGAAATAAGCCAAATAGTAAACGGTCATCTGGTGGTATAACTGTCTATTTGAGGGATACTTATGTGACGAACGACACTTTGATTTTCACAAGTAATGAAGATATTTTATTTATTAAAATTAATGGTTAGACCTTGAGGTTAGATAATGATTTGTATTTCTATTTATCGTATGTTGTACCGGAAAATAGTAGTAGACACAGTTTAATTGAAAGACATACTTTTGATAGGTTACTTTCACATATAACCGATCTTCAATCAAATAATTTTAAACTTTTATTTTGTGCTTTGTGGAGACTTGAATGCACACACGTCGGATTACCCAGATTATGTTACAGATGATAATTATACGCATATAAATGATTTTTTACCCGATAATTATATAACTGATGTACCTATTGCGCGATGTTCGAAGGATAAAGGCAGGATAAATAATTACGGATTAATGCTATTGGATTTGTGTAAACAAACCGGATTAAGTATCTTAAATGGTCGTTTTGATAGAGATAAAGTGGGCAATTATACACATGTTGGTAGTCGAGGGTCAAGTGTTGTAGATTATGTTTTAACTACACATAATTTATTTGAGCATGTTTCTAGTTATGTTGTTGAATCACCAAACATATTGTCAGACCATTGTGCTGTTCATTTTGCATTGTCTTTTAGCAAACATACAGCAGATGCAACATGTAATGAGAGTAGTCGTAGTATCGTTAAAGGTAAATAACGTGTGGGATAGTAGTAAAAAGGATGTTTTTATGCAAAATTTATCATGCCAAGATACATTTGATGATTCACAATCTTGTAATACTAGGATAAAAAAATGCTACAACAGCCCAAGATTTGGACTCTTGTATTTCTGAGTTTTCTGCTATTATACATAATTCGGCACAACCGTTTATGCGTAAATGTTTTATTCAGTCGGACACAAATCGTTTTGAATATAGCTCTAGCAATGACCAGCATTGGTTCAATGAAGATTGCTATGAGAATAGGAGACTATTTTATAGCACATTACATACTTTTAGACATTACAACTCCGAAGAAAATAGATTAAATATGGTAAATGCAAGATCTCGATATAAAATGTGCATTCGTAGAAATAAGCTTTCTTATGATTAATTGCAAACAAAAAGGTTAAATGAATCGCGGTTTAAAAATGCAAAGTTATATTGGAATATGTTAAAAGGCTGTGCTAATATAAAAGCCACCAATATATCATTAGACACGTTTGAACAGTATTTTAAAACGGTAAATAACCCCAATGACCCTTTTTCGATCGATGAGGATGTTGTTCATTTCATAGATAGATATGAGAAGAATGAATTCGATGTTATGTTCAATGAATTAAATACACCGATAACCTCTAATTGTTTGATAAAGGCTATTTCACAACTAAACACAAATAAAAGTGGTGGACCAGATATGCATATAAATGAATTTTTCATCCATGGAAAGTCTGTATTGTTACCGGATCTACTTACACTTATTAATAAGTTGTTTGATATTGGATATTTCCCAAAGACATGGTCTGAGGGTTTTATTATACTATTACATAAAAAGGGAATTTTTAATGACGAAAATAATTATCGAGGGATAACATTGTTGAGCACCATTGGTAAATTATTTACGCGGATATTAAACAATAAGTTGACTGATTGGGCAGAACTAAACAATGTGTTTATCGAAGCACAGGCAGGTTTCAGGTCAAATATGGGAACTGTTGACAACATTTTTGTCTTACATGGTATTATTAATCATATGTTAAACCAAGGTAAACGTTTATATTGTGCTTTTATAGACTTCACAAAAGCTTTTGATTATATTGTAAGAGATAATCTTTGGTGCAAACTAATTTAAACTTGGAATTAGAGGTAAGATATTAAATATAGTTAAATCAATGTATGATACTGTCAAATCGAAAGTTGAACATAATAATTTACTAGGAGAAGGCTTTGACTGTAGGTTAGGTGTACGGCAAGGCGAAAGTTTGTCGCCCTTCCTATTTTCTATGTTTTTAAATGATTTAGAAGATGTTTTCATACACAAAGGCCTAGATGGCATAGATGTTAATATGTTTAAAATATTTCTGATTTTATATGCTGATGATATAGTATTATTTGCAAATTCTGAAAATGAACTACAGTTAAGCTTAGATGCTTTGTTTGAATATTGTAATAGATGGAAACTCGTTGTAAATACTAATAAAACTAAAATTATGATATTTCATAAGGGTGGACGATTAAGGGGGGATATGAAGTTTTATTACAACAATGTTGAAATAGAAATTACAAACCAGTTTCCGTACCTTAGCATTGTGTTTAGCAATGGAGGATCGTTTTCTGATGCTCAAACAACATAAGCTGGTCAAGCACTTAAAGCGATATTTCAACGTAACAAATATCTTTATAAATTTATTAGCATATCAGTTAAACATAGACTTGATTTATTTGACAAACTTGTTGCGCCTATTTTAAATTATGCTGTGGAAGTTTGGGGATTTGCTCAAGGCAATCAAGTTGAACGAGTTCATTTACAATTCTGTAAACGTCTTCTCGGTGTAAAAAAGACGACACAAAATGACTCCATTAATGGAGAGTTAGGGAGGCTTAGATTTAAGACAATAAGATACATGAGTATAACTAAATACTGGGTGAAACTTACATAGTATTGAAAGTAAATGTTATAAAAAGGTTTATAACATGCTGAAAACAGATATGGAACAGCATCCTAACAAACCAAATTGGTGTTCACTCACAAAAGACCTACTTTGTAGTTTAGGCTTATATGATGCCTGGTTTTATCAAGAAATTGGAAATGTTAAGATATTTTTGTGTCTTGTTAAACAAAGGTTAAAAGATACTTTTATTCAAGGTTGGCAAAGTAGATTAGACATGTCCAGTAGGGCTAGGTTTTACAAAAATGTGTCAGAATTTAGATTTCAACCATATCTCAACAATTTAAATATTACTAAATTTAGAATGTCGGTGTCCAAATGGCGGCTATCTTCACATAGATTAAGCATTGAAACGGGACGATGGAATAGACCGCAATCAACGCCCCTAAATGAACGTAAATGCACTGTTTGTTCTTTATTAGAAGATGAATACCATTTTCTTCTAGAGTGCACATTTTTTAATGAACTAAGAATGATATTTATACCTAGGTATTATAGACAACATTCTAGTATGTATAAATTAATTGTGTTGATCAATACAGAAAATGAAACTATTTCTGAATATGTTTATAAACAAGGCTTTCGAACTTAGAAATGTTGCATTATATCCAACATAAGTATGTGTGTGTGTTATATGTGTATATGTATGTGTGGGTGTTTATGTATATGTATATGCATATAAAATATGATCACCTATATACTATTAATTGTATTGTTAAAATTGTGGTTATTGTATGTTTTGGTATGTTATATGTTGACTGTAGTGCACGAAAGGTCATATATATGTATGAATATTTACACATGTTTTGTACTTGTCGCCATTTTTGTATGATATTCGGCCACATGGGTCTATGATCTTCTGGTAAATAAATGATCTGTTCTGTTCTGTTTAAAAATTACAACTTCTTCAAATATATTTGTAGTGTCCATACTTTCAGAAAGTCCAAAATTTCTCAAGTTAAATACTATCTAAGTTATATATTTCTTAACAAGAATAAATGCCAAAATGTTCCAAGTTCGTAGAAAATAAAATGACAGCCGCAGCATAAATGTTATTCATTTTAAATCTTTGTAAAATTATCAATCATTTCGCCAGTTATTAAAATTATTATAGAAAAATTAAAATGCGGCTTGTCTCAATGAAAACCAAAACAAGAATGCCATCTCTCAGCAATTTCCATGGATTTGGCCATAAACTGGCTGAAAATTGGCCGGGTCGTTTTCTGGCCGGTGTCTAAACAGAGCGGCCCATATTTGGCCAAGAAACGGACAGAAAAAACCAACGTTCGACCTGACATTTGGCCGGTGGCTGAGAAATGGCCAATCCCGCTGAAGCAGAAACAGCGGCAGCCATATTGGATATATATGAAAAAAACGTTTAGTGAAAAAATCCAGACTTCCTTACGCAGATTTAACATATAAATATAAACAATTTTCACTCAGGACCTAAATAATTGCAAATAACTGGTAATCGATTAAATGATGAAACAATAGTCTATATTATAAAGGCAAAACAATCTGTCATTTTCACATGATGATTATTAAATCAATTCTGTATATATATATGTGCGGTTACTGGACTTACCGAAATACGATTATTTACCGAAAGACGGATAAAATTACCGAAAGACGCATGGAAGTTACCGAAAGACGCCTTCTAATGCATTTATTTTATTGTTGTTATGTTAATATTATACAAATACATTACCAAACCAAATTTTAGAGAAAAATATTAAAATATAATGATGTAATAGGCAGTTGAAATTTCAGTGTTCGAGATCGAATTCCGCGTGCCGCGAGTCGCCAACCGACAGACAGATAAAAGCTTCCAAAATAAATAATTATTCCAATTAATGATGATCTCCTTATATTCATAGAACTAAAACACACTCATAAAAATGAAAAGTTAATAAACATATTTACTTATTGTTCATTTGAATAAAGGCAATAAGTCAGTGAAATAGTTGTCTCCCTTCGCTAACCGAAAGACGATTTAACGCCAATAAAAATAACTTATTAGTTGTTGTATTATGAAAATGATTATGAATTTGGATTCAAATAATAGCATTTATATTTTTATGTTAATGTTAGATCAATAAACAGCATTTGAAAGTATTTTGGAATATATTTGAAACATTGCCTTTGAAATAGGTCGAAAATGTCGCTAAAATCATTTTCTTTTAAACAATTTAGATCTACAGTATAGTTTATGGCTTTCAAATTATAATATTGTTTTATATGAAAATTGAAAAAAGAAGTTTTTAAACAGCGAAGTTCTCATATTCAGGTAAATTAGCTTACTTATGGACAATATTAACCAGACCACACCAAATAAACAAAATCAGGCGATGTTTAAAACAACATAATTACCACCCGGTATATGACACCCCACAAAGAAGAGGCACGTTTTTTGGGGGACAGTTTGATATAATTGGAAGTGTGTTAATTTGGGTAAACCCTTTTCGGCTCTGTGACACGTGTTGAGTAAATACCATAATAATTACGCATTAAAGGACCGCAGTAAGTGTACATTTATAATTGCGGGTGATTTTCACACAAATTGACGGCTTCATTTGAAGATTCATAAATAACAATCGCCGGAGCTGCACTTGCAAGGTAAGTACCTGTTATATTGAAGGAGTAGACATATCTTATTCCTAATAGAAACATATCAAGGCCGAAATATGAACAGTGTTTTAACACTGTCTGTCTGTCTGTCTGTCTTTAACATGAAATAATTTGGAAATATCCGTTACGAACATTATTTATTACATTTTACACAGTAATATAGAGTGTCTACTCATTCATTTTGTTATTGCAATGATATATCTAGAGATATTAGATCGTATCTTTGGCCCAAATGGTCTGGCGGGGACAGATGACACTATCTGCTTCGACCAGAAATGTGATGACTTCGAAGAATACTGTGTGGACATATCTGAAACGTTCGTGCAGTATTTCCGGAAACGCCTCAAATCATGTATTAAGGAAAAGGTTAACGACCCTGTAAGGAAGGAGGCAATTCCCCCAAACTGGACAAACAACAATTGCGAGTCCATGAACCATGTCCTAAAACAAACTGTGGATTGGAGGTCACAACCATTCACAAAGTTTGTTCACCTGTCCAATGAGCTAGTTGAAGGTCAATTCAATGAGTTAAGGTCTGCCATTGTAGGGACAGGTGAATTCCGCCTTGCCGAAACCCTCTCCCAATTCCATAAATCAAAAACGGCTTGGATGTCGATGTCATTGGCCCAGCGCGACATTCAATACCAAAAATTCCGTAGGCATATCCCCAAAGATCGGTCCGTAGTAACATCCACTGACGGTCTGTCCTCTGTGGTTTTACCAAGGACCAACGGCCGAAAACCGGACCAACGGCCGAAAACCGGGACAACGCAAACGCCCGGTTAATGTCCGCACAACCAGCATTAAGCGCCCACGTACGTCAGAAGACTCAGACTAATCCAAATCCATTGCAGACACTGGAAATGCAGTCTATTATTTCGAATGCACCATGATCAACCATAAAAAATAAAGTATTTTAATTTTAACTGTTTGATTTCAACGATGAAGATATCTACATAGTTAACAATAATTATTGCACATAAAAATGAAACATAATTCAATTCGTGCAACATTGTTGCCATGCACATATGAACTTAGGTAGCAACAACTTTCTTTTCTTCATGGCCATATATACGCATGGTGCATTCAAATGTAATTGTTGTGTAGGGTTTATCTATGGAACTATACAATAAACGACTATTTTTTGCTATCTTCTTTTTGGTTTATTTCAGTCACATTTTTACACGTAGCAGTCAACCGTTTTCTATTTCACGGTCAAGTTCAGAAAAGTGAATCGATTAAAACTAATTCAGTATTACAAAAGTTACTTCCCCTGATAGAACCAATGACTCTTCAGAACAGTAATTATTAATATTTTCTTATAACTCAATCTCAATTTATTGTTTGAATGTCTGACACATTTGTTTGTAACACAAGGTGAATTTTCAATTCATTAGCACTGCTGATTGCAATGTACAATAGCTTTTGTCATTAACATGTATATGTCTTTGTCAATGATTTAAATACATATTGTAAGTTAATCATTTTATTTTGTATTTGCAGCGTTCAATATTTCATGTAATTTTATTATGTTTATGACTTATGTTTTATGCAGCCTTCCATGTTCGATGTTAATCAAATGTATATGTCATATATGTAGAGAAATGATGAAAAATAAAATAAAAATTTAGTATTAAGTTAACTGCATATATTTGTCATGTTTTTACTTCACCTTAAACATATCCATAAATCGTATTTCGGTTGAGAACAGGAGAATACTCTGATTGGCTAAATAAAGGAAATTCTTTTGTCAATAAACTCATTATTTCTAGATATTATTTTATAATTTTTGGCTAGAATGTGTAAAATCATCAAATATATATGACTATTGAAAATAAATACAATAGCAGGCGTCTTTCGGTAACTTTCTATCATGTTTCCTCCAGTTTAACCATATCCATAAATCGTATTTCGGTTGACGAGGGGAGATAACTCTATTTGACTAAAAAAGGGAAATTCTTTTGTCAATAAAGTCATTATTTCTAAATATTTTTTTTTTTATAATTTTTGGCTACAATGCGTATAATCATTATATATACAAGAGTATTTAAAAATAAATGCATTAGAAGGCGTCTTTCGGTAACTTCTATGCGTATTATATGTGCATGATTTTAATATGTGCTTCTACACTTTTATAGTGTTTTTAATAGTCACTGAAACTTGCACTGGCAAAACCAAAGACATCTGGCTCATTGTTTGTGTATAAAATGTTGATTAATATCATTCTGGGTATATATAATGAGATAAACAACACATCTGAGTAAATTTAATGTCTGATATACAAGAAAGAAACAAGTTATGTAACTCAAACTTACCAGATTTCACGGTCGAGTCCAGTTTTTTTAAGTTTCTAAATCAACATACAAACAATCCATTTTAAAATAGGTGACATGAAAAGAGGAGTCAATGCCCTTTAAAATGGTATGCAATATGTTGGTATAACTTTATTGTCTTTAAGACAAACAAGCCATATCCAATGCCACATTCTCGTCTTTTTCTGTAGTCAGAAACTGTACAGCAAATTCAAATTTTCAGTGTGTCCCCGTGTAAACAGGTCTACACACAGAAATATTTAAGTGATTTTATGCTTCGATATAAAGAAAAAACAATTCCGTTCCGATATCACAAAAAAACGCCACGATTTTATGAACAGTCTTCAAACTAAATCCACTTTAAAATTTCGTAAAAGGCAGCCATATTCCTTACAAGCGCTTAGATGATGATATTAAGCAAGTTTCAAGTTTTATTTTTCATCATGCCATATAATATGCATGTGATATCACAAAACAATGAAACATATTTCAGTTAACTTTATAAGCAATAATCGCCGGCTTCCGCCATCTTGGAAACTGTGCGCAATAAATTTTTGTTGTTGTGAAATTAGCGTTAGGTTTAATAACACTAAATTTTATTTTCTATCGGAGATCGAAGAAACGGGCGGCGGAAAAAATAAAAATAAAGTTAGGAATTTGAATCTTTTTCTTTTTTGGGTTTTGCAATATTTAGGTACGGCGCTCCTGTAAAACGAAAAAAAACAACAAAAAAACTCTGGCTTCAGTGGAGACTTGTATTGACAAGAGGAAATTACAGTTCCTAGGACAGCGATGCCACTTACGAAATGCGTATCTCGCTAAAACTGTTTTTAATCATAGGCTGGTGAGATTCATGAATTATGACCAACAAAGCCTTGGATTCATACCTGATATATATAGATGCTTACAGAAGTATAATCTCATAAACTATATTACTGATTATATATACTATGGTACATTCCCGTCGAAATCATGTTGGAAGACCATATTGAACAAACATGTAATCTATGCTGAGAAATGGCGACAGTTGATGTCCTTTTGCTCGCGTGATGACGTTGGAGAGTTAATGTCCTAACTTTTATGTGACAATAAACCAGCATATCTTTGGTTGCTGGCCAACAAAGGCAATAATATTGGATTCATTTGTAAACAAATGATGAATATTATTAGCCTAACAACTGAAAGGGACTATATACGACAATGCACTCATTGTGATTTATTAATAGACAATTTAGTTGTGCATCGAATTTGCTTCTGTAGTGCTCATGATGCGAAACGGCATTTGATGTGGAAATATGTTCTCACCAACTCTGACACTCCATTGAATTATGCTAGTTTCATTTCGTTAAGGCCAGTCATACAGAGCAATAAACTGATGGAATGTGCTGTTGATTGCCTCATAAGAATTACGTCTGTATATCTTGTGAACCTCATTTGCAGCTTGTTCACATTGCTTTCTGAGAAATTTTTAAGCCCAGACATGCTGGCACATCATAACTGATATATCGTTATGACTATTTATATATATCATTTATGTGTATAAAGGATGTGATATTCATTAAGCAAATTTATCTAGATACATTTGTATTTCGTTTTCGTATCTAGGAAATGCATGCAATGTGGATATTATCTTAAATGTGTATATTTAATATTGGTCTCTAAATTGTGCTTTATGTTTACTGATACAGTCAAGTACGAATATTGATAAAGCAATATGAAAAAGACACACACAGGCCTGGTAATACCATTTTTGTGGAATTCCAATATATGTACTCGAAAATGAAGTATATAAGTGTGAATGTTGTTTAAATATTTCTCTAATTGCATACTGTCATGTTGTAAACTTGTGTTGTACATTTATAAACTGTAGTTTTGCTCTCCATAGCATAATGGAGGAAATACAAGTATATATAAAATTATATATATTTGCAAGAAGCCTATTTGAAAGAAAATATGCAAATGAAAGCAAGTAAATAAACAGTTACATTTTTTAGAATGGAGAAATTAAGATTGTTGAACTCTAATTACAGTACTGATAAGACAAAACTCGACACACTCGTTCACTTCCATTATTAATGTACTAGAATTACACAAGGGATATACTACTGTGGTCGATATTTGATATATATTATTGGATAAGTCAGTATTGATTGTTCTGGTCCAGTCGGAATTGCCTTCCTGCATTTATTGTATTTCATTTTACTGATGAAACCACTTTTTTGTTGACTTGTGGTTAAATCAGTCAGCACTTATTGAAGGCTTTTTGATGTTATGTCAATTAACTGGGCTATGAAATAAAGACGAATGGGTTCGACTAGTCATTTCCTGGTCATATTCGTCTATTTCAAATGATAACTTAGATGAAAACGAAAAACAACATCTATACTTATTATATATTTAATCGTAAGCCAACATTTAATAAAGGAATGACTACATAAAGATATTATTGTGCTACTATTGTTACTGGAGTGAAAAAACAGTACCAGTATATTTTAAAGCTACACTTCACTAAGTTAAACTACAATAACTGATTTTAAATGAATTATCTAAAGAAAGGATAAACATATTTTTTGCATTTGATAGTAATACTTTACTGATGTTCTAGTCTTTAGGGAAAAAAAAAAATTATGACACTAAACGTAGTTTAAAAAATCATATTTGTAAATATGGCGGCATTGGAGCAAAATCACACCTAAATCTTTTCAAGAAACACGATTTAAACCAATGACTAAGGGAAATTAAGAATAAACTACTATATCACTTGCTTAACCATAGACTTTACTTTTTATGATAAATTGATGTAAAGCTTTTACAGAGTTTATTAATTTTATAAAATACTTTCTTCGTTTTATTGGTGATATGTTTTACATATTCTTTTCCTACATATACACCAGTTTCAAATGAAACCAAAATAGTTTGGGGTCACAAGGCATAGACAACTGTCGAATACCTTAAATACGTATTTTACTATACATTGAAAGTGTGAAAAAAATCATCCAATATAATAAAACGGAAAAGGCTAAACATCAGTGATTGGTTCAGTAAATTATGACATCATCTTGATAGTTTTTATAGGCTATGAATCAGCTATGAATTAGAGGCTGGTCAGCTCATGATTACAACTACATAACAAATTGTCCTCTTTCCCAGATCAATGCTCAATTATAATGGATATCATAGACTTAAGGAGCCTCATCTGTTGATACCGTTTGTCTTTATATAAGTATTTCCTTTTTTAACAGTCTTAACAGTACTTTATGTTCGAACAGGGCCTTGGTGAAACAAATTCAAGACGAGGTTGTGCACACATACTAGTTAAACCCCCCAGTAATTTTAATTTTACTGACCGCACCAAGGCGGTACCTAACAATCCTTGATAAACACCTTTTGTTTTATAAAATAATATAATATATTAAGTAGTGTATCGTTGATAATGTCTTGTGTTGTTGTTCCGTGTTTTCTGTTAATTGTGATTTTTTTCTTCTGCTCTTATTCATTGGCATTGACACTTTGCCATTGAAAGGGATTTATGTTTGAACTTTCGTCTAATGAACTTGTTTCTGTTGGTTTTTCATAAAAATATTTCAGTTTTGTACAAGGCATGGGGTTGGGGATGTATTCGCAGTTTTGTCCCCCAGCATCAGTTTCACTAATAAATTAAATCATTATTATATTCAAACACGTTGTAATGTGCCAATGGGTAGACTCGGCTATGGTATTTTGTTCTACTCTTAGACATTAGGCATACAAATATTGCCCATTTATGTTGTTGAATTTTAAAAATTGAATTGAATTGTTCGAACTCCCAAAAAATAATCTACAATATTTAAAATGAGGTGCTGAGCATTAAATTAGACAATTAATGTGTTCAAATATACATTATTAACACCTTTATACCCTCACGAAAGTAGGACAAATTCCAAGCAAATAGATGGCGTGACGTAAAATTACGTCACTGGTTTGGCTGACATTTAAGCAGCTTTGTAAACAATTAAGCCGGAAATGGCCCGTGGTCTAATTCCTGTAGGAGCAGAGCGTTAATTCATTTGTTTTGTAACAATGTCCTCTATTCGCATATGTCACCTTATCTAGAAAGATAGATATATGTATTTGCTTATATATATCGACAAATTACATTTTACAACAAATTACCACAAATATTAACAATACATCTAAGATGGTGTGCAGTTATGAAAACAAATGAAGTTAGTTTATTGTTTATGTTTTAATCATCGCTGCCTCTGCTTTCATACCATGAACAGAGGCCAAATCTCTAAAAGTGGTATTGAGATTGAAAGGGCACTTATTATAAAATATTTTATGAGCATGAATTAGCCCTAACTGGATGACTCTATCACTAACTCTAAGCGTACACAAGCTTGCAAAATCACTGTCTATAAGTCCATTCGTTTGAGAATACTCATAAATAAATAAAAACACTTTTTTTTGATACGTCTTAAGTTACGAATAAAACATGGCAAGCAGCCTATAGTACCACGAAGAACAAGAGTGGTCAAACATATAAATTAATAATATGAATTAAAGAGTAAATAAAGATTTACGTTTTTACGCCGAGTCCTTTAAATTATGAATAGGAAATTGTTATCGAAGTCAGTACTTTTGAAGGGTTTAAAGTACATAATTCCTTTAAAACAAACTCTTTATTTTCAATGCGTATGGGGAAACGTATATTGGATTTCTATCAGCGTCAAACTGCGTTAAAATCTTAGATTCTGTATTAAAAATAGAAAGGGGTAGGTAACTTAGCGACAAGACGCGACATCGGTAAAAGAGGTGTTAAAATGACTAGCTATCTGCCCATAATTCAGTTTCAATATTTAATACAACTTTTTGAAAGCTTTTTGTTTCTATAATGTTTCTATAGTTTATTAGGACTATTCTCCGCTTGTTGGTTGGATTTATAATCAGATCAAGCATTATTGACTACAAGGTGTACTGTATTTTAACATTGGTTTTTATAAAAAAGCTGTATCATTATATATTTTTGCATGTGCACATGTGAAATATTTTTCTTTAATGTGTGCAATTATCTCTGAATCACACCTTTGTTTTAAATTTACTTTTCACCGGAGCAACATTGTCGTAGACTTTGGTAAAACTACTAATAATATTGTTCTATGCCTGGTTGACAGTGTCTACCGTGAACACGATCGTCTTGGTTTTGAAACATTGTAAGGTCATGTTCAATAGGTTTTAAATTATCTCTTGCTTATTAACTATGTTTTAAAATTTGACATTTAAAAGTTGTTTGCCGTGTCTGGTGGATATTGCCTACAATGAATACGCTGGACAAGTCTTCGTCTTTTATGATTGAAAGGCCGTTTCCAACGAAATATATTTTCAATTATCTCATTCTGCAATGCTGCTTTCTTGTATATATTTTTGGCATCTTCCATAGATCTTCAGATCGTGAAAATCCTTTATTGGACTAAACGGTAGAAATCAGCGTTAATATGCATTTTCTGAAATCGTGTGACTGTTAAAACCTTCAAGGCGATACTGTTTAAAGCCTTTCATAGGTAAATGTATGCTACCCACTGTCTTGTAGTGAATGTAAATATTCAAATGTTATTTTACATTTTGGAAATCACTTGCATCCGCCGCTGATAAAATAGTTTCATCACAATGACACAAAAACCGTTGGTGTGGTAAAGCTGTCAAAGTGAACATTCAAAGTGAACCAGAGTTCAGGATTTCAATCTTACACAGCAAAAAACAATAATTTGACGACCCCACAAATAATCCGGATTGCCGCATTATAACCATACTGCTGTAGGTGTTTGATAATGGGTGCACTTCAATGGTTGCACCCAAACATTGTACTCCCGCAAAATACCAGACTAAGTGCGAGCTATCAAATTAGATAATGTCGCCTGAAATAAAGATTTTTGTTGCGTGTATTCCATGGTCCCATTTAGTAATTTATGATCTTTGGAATCTAGAATGTTTAATTTTCAGACAGCTTCCTTTACAAGTTTGTAGTGGTTAAAAGGTTGTTATGGCGAATTTTACAACATAAATTGGAATACGGTCTAGCAACCGCTTTAACCAGTATAATGCTTGAAATTATATTATTATGTCTACTGACCCAGTCAGCTTTTGTTTAAAACTACTGATTCACTTTATTAAAATCATCAAACTAACTGCTGATTTACAAAAACAAGGCATATTGGAAAAGTACTGTCGCCCCATTGTGCAAAATATTGTTTTGAATATATATGCAAAAAGCTACAGAAACATGCTCAGTAGCAAAAATTTTAAACATAAACCCGAACACTTTTACGCAACGTTATTATCCGTCTGATCAGTTTTCAAAGAAATTGCAGCTACTAGTATGCCAAACTGGCGAAAGATATCGAGTTGGCGTGTTTTGCAGGCTCTAAATGGTTGTATGCGTTTATTTATCGCATTTTGAACTAAACAGCTAACTGGATAAGCACCATACTTAGATTTTCATTGGTGCTTTATTTGAAACATTTCAGTGTAGGACAAACAAAAATACAAAATGATGACAGCAATATCGTCCTAATTTATTTGATTCTATCAATGAATACAGTGCGGTTGGTGTGGACGAAAAGTATTCAGATATCTGATGAAAATGTTAGTTATCGATATCCAGAAGACCCATGTTATATTAATGCTGTATTTTATAAGCTTTATTATACTTTATGATGATTTTTCTTTTCTGAATACACTGAAAAACGTTTAAAATCACTGTTAGGATTTTTTTAGCAGATCAATCATTTCATGTCTGTGTTAACAAGCCAGGGGGTTTTGGGTTTGTGGTACACTATTGTTGTAAAACATATTTAATGTTATACCCAGCACGGTCTGGAGGATATTTGTAAGGTCGTAAGCATTGATGGTGACTGATTAGCGTTATTGATGCATGATCATTCCAGCACTTTTAACAAATGAAAATGGTTTCGGGACACCGATTACACCCGAGCAGCCTCTGCTTGTTAAATCTTTCAAACAATCTAACAAAGTTATTGGAAACCGGTTTTTACTTTATTTTTGATTGTTGGGATAAGGTTTGAGGTTGTGAACGCAAACAGGTTTAAACCCCCGGTAAATTTATGTTACCGACCGTTCTAAGACGGTACCTAACAATCCTTGATAAACAAACCTAGTTTTTATATAGTATATGTGCACTGTGTTGTTTGTGGAGTTTTGTGCTATTGTTCCGTGCTCCTTGTGTATGATTTCTGTTTTGTGTTCAATATCTTGGGCGTTCACCCTGTGCCATTAAACAAGGTAAACTTATGACGGAAAAACTAGGATTTTAGTTATTATAAATTAAGGAAAACATTTTCAAAATTTGTTCATGATCATTATAATCTTATATTAAAGTACAATGGTAGTCTTAAATCGCTGATTGCTAATAGCATTGCTCATCCCGATTTATATGGTTTCTTACAATGACTGTATCGTATCTTTGAAAAGTATTTGCATTAGGTGCTCTGAATTGTTTCCCTCTGTATGCAGATAGATCTCTAATCATAGAAGTACTTGGGGTTTACCTTTTCGTTTTTTTATTATTATTTGTTTTATTGATAAGTTTCCTCAAGTTAATGCATACTTATAAGATTTACCTTTTGCGTTTTATCTTTATTACGGATTGTTGGGATAAGAGTGAGGTTTGTGCACATAAACTGGTTTAAACCCCCATTAAATTTACATTTTACTGACCGTTCCAAGGCGGTACCTAACAATTCTTGATAAACATACCAATTATTTATATATATATATAGTATTTATGCACTGTGCTGTTTGTAGAGTTTTGTGCTGTTCTATGTTTCTTGTTTGTGATTTTGTGTTCTATGTCTTTGGCGTTTGCCCATTGCCACTAAACCGGGTTTATGTTTAAACTTTTTGCTACTGAGCATGTTTCTGTAGCTTTTTGCATAAATATTAAAGAAAATTCGTAAAATTAAAATGTTTCCTGCAGGTAGTTGGGCAGAGAGACTCAATGAATTACTTAGATTTTATTTAAACCGTGGATATAAAGGCAATACTTTGAAGAGTACTTGCCTTTTAGTTTTTGAAGATGAATTTCTGAAACAAAATATAGGGTTGAATATAGCATCCTTACATAATTAAGCTATCAGTCCTTTGGTTTTATGAAAATTTTGCAAATTCATGTTATCTTTAAAACCGTATTTGGCTGACTCGGAGTGTTTTGGCTTGTGATGTCATTTTCTTCAAACATTTTACATCTATAGGTAAATTATTTTGAAAAAAATATTAGCTTATATGTATGGAAGGGTATTGACGCAAAAATTGCCTTATGATTTATGACATTTATATTATGCTTGATGGCATTCTCGCTCGGGTAATGAACTTTACAATATGCATTATGTCGTATTGCATGATGGCATTTGCATTCTGCATGTTGACATTCCAATCTTGTTTAGAGCTTTTACAATTACAGTATTACATACTAACTACATTTTGTTTAAATGTCTGTGAACATCATTTTATGAATACATCTTTTGTTACAATCAACATAACTTTCTTATTTTTATCATAAAGTTCGAAATTTGAAGAGGCCGAAAAGAAATATAAGTACGCACAATGCAAGAATCACCAAGCATTGTAGAAATGTCCGAATGAAACAGTCCAAATTAGACAAGCCGAATGACGCAAGCCTAATGAACTAACCATAATGCGGTTGCCAAGAAACAGGCATAACGAATTATGACAACAGGGTGCGCGGTATGCATATTCATTTGTTTCCGTACATGTCCGGAGTTTAACGAATTATACGTCCGGAATGGAAATGAAGTGGGGCATATGCGGTCAAACATTAGGTCACTAGGTCAAATTTTAGGAAAATCTTTGAAACACATTAGAGGCAATATGTATGGTCTTATATTCATGAAACTTGATCAGTATGTTTTCATTGATGAACTCTTTGACATGTTTTAAACTGGGTCACATGTGATAAGAAATTAGGCCACTAGGTCAAATCTTTCAAAAATCTTGTCCGAAAGCTATTTTATGGTGGTGTTTGGTCTGATTAAGTTCAAAAATGGCCAGAATGTTCTCTTAGGTTAAATTTCGACTGCGTTTTAAAATTGGGTCATATGGGTCAAAAACTAGGTCACTAGCTCATATCTTACAGAAATCTTGGTAACACTCTAGAGGCAATACATCTGCTCTAATTTCCATGAAACTTAATCAGTATACCTCGATGAAATCTTGGAATAGTTTGAAACTAGTAGGTCATGTGGGGTTAGAAATGAGGTCACTGAGTGAAATCTTAAAAAAAGACCTTTTGGACACTCGAGAGGCTATATTTTTTGCATATATCTGGACCAATCTTCATGAAACTTGATCAGAATGTTTGCCTTGATAAAATCTTAGATTAGTTTGGAACTGGGTAACATGGAGTCATAAGCTAGCTTTCTTAGTCAATTCTAAATGTAACATTTTATACAATATTATTTTTTTTCAAACAGTTGCAATCAAACTCAAACTCATATATATATATTTCATCAATAATTGATTTCCATTCCATGACTAAGCCCAATCAGGCGGGGGATATCAATTCAATGAATTTGCTTGTTATAAATGTTATTGACTGGACATTTCATACACTTAATTTGTGCCTTCTCACAGACATAGGTCATCCAAGAAGCATACATCACTCACAATGATGATCGTTATTTGAATAAGGTGCTGTGGTGGGGGAATTTATCGTTTCCAGTGATAGCTTCAGTTTAAGTTTTCTATTTCCAAACATTTTGCATAATCAAATTTGACCTTTTCAAATTTGTTCCAGTGAACTTTTCATTCATTCACATTTTGAATTTGGTCACTTTAAATCTGTTGGGGCAACTTTTTCCCCATCACATTGCCTGACAAATAAGTTTTGAATTTTTGTCGAGTCTGCTTGTGGTAAGCTTAACAAATCTGTCTTAATTGCGATTCTGTAAATGTGCAAGCTTGCCTTTACAAGTGAGTGTTTAGTGCATCCGTCCTGGCTGAACTTTACATGATGGTTTACAATCAAGAGACATCCATGTCACAGTTTAGAGGTGTACCTCTATATAATATCTGATTCACCTACTAGAAGAACATAATTTAATAATATGTTCAGTTTTATATATTTTCATATTGGCCATTTCAAATTTAACGACCAAATATTTTGTGAATTCATCTTTTGATTTTAGTTTAAACTTTGTCTATTTCAAATTTGTTTGGACAACAAAACATTTAGTATATTTAATTACTGATTAAGAATAGTTTTGAATGTTATTTGTAATGCAATGACATTGTTAATTTAGTTTAAAACTTGTTCATTTCAAATTTGTTTTGACAACAAAATATTTGGTACATTTAAATACTGATATTGAAAATGTTGATATTAAGACCTTACAGTTTGTGGTTATATATCTTCAATCGTTTTGAATTTGGTTCGGACGACCATTTTGTGATTTAACATTGTGATTTTTGACCATTTCAAATTTGTTGGGGAAGACAAAAATTCATAGTTTTGATATTCAGTCATAAGTTTTGTTAGAACGACATAGCATTTTGTGATTCCATTTATTTTGGTTTGTAATTGTTATGGATTTTGACCATTTCAAAATCGTAAGGGACTTAACATTTTGGCAATTCACATTTTGATTAAAGTTGATAGCTTTAAATTAAATGCTTCAAATTATTTTCTTTGACCTAAAATTTTGTCTATTCATTTTTAAATTTAAGTTATTTTTTTTATTTCAAATCTATTCAGACGGCAAAACATTAACTACATTTGAATACTGATTATTTTTAAGAGTTTTGAAATTTAGCGGTTTCAAATTTGTTAGGACATATCCTAACATTTTTAGAATTCATAGTTAAGATATGCAATCGTTTTGAAATTTGTTAGGACTACCTTACATTTCATAATTTTGATATTCAATACTTTAAACTTAATGTTTTAAATTTATTAGGACGTCCTAACATTTTGTGATTTCATATTTTTGATTTTCAACATCTTTAACTTGGAATGGTTCAAATTTGTTAGGACGTCCTAACATTTTGGGATTTCATATTGTTGTTTTTTAAAAAAAACAAACTTTGAACGTTTGAACTTTGTTAGGACGCCCTAACATTTTGAGATTTCATATTGTTGTTTTTCAATAACTTTGAATGTTTCAAATTTGTTATGACGTCCTAACATTTTGTGATTTCATATTTTTAGTTTTCAATACTTTTAACTGAATGTTTGAAATTTGTTAGGACGTCCTAACATTTTGTGATTTCATATCTTTGATTTTCCATATCTTTAACTTTGAATGTTTCAAATTTGTTAGGACGTCCTAACATTTTTGGATATTTTTGATTTTTCAATACCTTTAACTGAGAATTTTCAAATTTGTTAGGACGTCCTAACATTTTGTGATTTCATATCATTGATTTTCAATATTTTCAACTTCGAATGTTTCAAATTTGTTAGGACGTCCTAACACTTTGGTATTTCATATTTTTGGTTTTCAATCATTTTTACTTTGAATGTTTCAAATTTGTTAGGACGTCCTAACATTTTTGGTATTTCATATCTTTGATTTTCAATAGGTGTTACTTTGAATGTTTCAAATTTTGTTAGGACGTCCTAACATTTTCTATTATCTTACTGTTTTTGATGGAAAATGCTATTGAATAAAGACTAAAAACTCATTTTGTTGTTGTGTTGGTTCTATTTTTCAATGAAAAAATCACTCAAAATTGGCATGAAATATGCAGAAAAGCTGTCTGTGAATTGAGATCGATCAGACAATCCCTTTTTAAATTTGACGAGCTTCATTGCAGTTATTTCCCTTTGTTCTAACTCGGTCATATCAATAAGTTGATGTGATTTGTGTATGCTGTATATTTATATTTCGCTTGAATATATTCAACACGTATATTTTTCGCATTTCTGCACCTACTGAAAGCATAACATATACAAGTTTTCTAACCTACACCCACAACACTGTCATAAATGGATCAAAAGTAAATCCCAGAAATTTTGCCGATGACGGATGATACAAGGGACAGGATATTGCAGCTTGCCTATTATATTTCGAACTACCGCATGGAAACTACCTTGTGGAATACGATTTTGAGACCAAACAGTAATGCACCAGTCAATTGTAAACCCCTCACCCCCAGGTCCGGGGTATAGCGGGGACATTGAATTTCGGTCCAGCCAAGCCCGGGAATAGTCCCGGGGACGAACTGCTTGTGATGTCCCCCGCCAAATGCCCCCGCACCCAAGGGACTCTATATTAAGTCCATTTCCCGCTATATTTGGCGGGAAGACAAAAACATCGCATTCACCCGGCACTGCGGGGCCGTCTGGAAGATAGAAACACGGCCCATTTCCCCGGTATACCCCCGGACCTGAGGGCCGTGGTGACAATTGACTGGTGCATAATTACTGTTTTGACCATCATGTTGATGTGTCATCCGTTTTGAACAGAGTGAAAGTTGCCTTCGACGCTATAACAACGAGTGCTAATGACCACAGGTGTCTGACTCATTGTTTGTCTCTAAAATGTTGATTACTATCATTTTGGGTACAACTAATGAAATAAACAACACGCCTGAAGATATGTAAAGCTGCTGATATTATCTGAGCGCTTGTCATGGAAATGGCCGCCTCGTAGGAAATTTTAAAGAGGATTTAATTTAAAGATTAATACGGTAGTTCCTAAAATTGTGGTGTTTGTCATTTTGTGGTATTTCGAAATGGAATTGTACTATCTATACACAGAAGTATAACATCACGTAAATAGTACAAGCACTGTGTGTAGAGCAGCTTACACGGAAACGAATTGATGACTGGAATTTGCTGTACAGTTTCCGACTTCAGAAAAAACAACGACTGGGATACTGCATTGTGAATGTTTGTCTAAGGACATTTAAGTTATATCAACATATCGCATACCATTTCAAATGAAATTGACTCCTCTTTTCATGTCACCTATTTAAAAATGGATGTTTTTTATGTTGACATATGTATAAAACTCTAACTTTAAATCCGGTAAGTTTGAGTTACATACCTTGTTTTTTTCTTGTTTATCAAAGGCATTACATATAATGGATTAACTTCAGATGTGTTGTTTATCTCATTATATGTACCCAAAATGATATAAATCAACATTTTAGAGTCAAACAATGAGTCAGACGCCTGTTGGAGAAACCAGAAATCGTGGCGTTTTCGCTACGAAGGGAAATAACTTTAAGCTCCTGTACTAGTACAATTGTAGATTTTCGACATGTTCCGTATCCTTTCGTAAAAAAACAACAACGAGGAAGCGCCATCTGCCTGTCTGTTTCGTCATAACATCTTGTGACAAACTTCGGATGCAGCCAGGCAAGAATTAAGGATACATGTTTACACACAAGAAATGAAAGAATCAAAGTTGCAATGATGAAAAACACATTTCACATGTACAATTGACAAACCACAGTATGCACGATGCAACCTTCTATACGCAATAAATAGCACCCAAATTGTAAATACAGGCATGCATTGTTCAACAAAGGGATAATAGAAATTGAGGAAGCTTAATAACATACCATCAGGCAACAAGCAATAAGCAGAATGGAACTTACAATGTTAACAGGCGGAATGGAGTGGTCATAAGGCAAACTACATATGTCATCAAGCATAATGCATTTTTTTTGCGTCAATACCCTTTCATAAGTATATGTTTCTTTTACTTTTAATGATGTTTTCTTTATTTGTTCCCAGTTTTAGTACAATGATGCTTTTTATTATGAAACTCTATGATCACACTGTTTTAAACCTTTTATTGTATAAGACTGTATGTGATGCTCATAGTTTCAAAAAATTACTGCATTGTATCTTTGAAAAGTTTATGCATGAGGTGCTCTGAATCGTATTCCTCCGCAGATAAATTTGGGATCTCTTATCATTGAAGTACTTGGCGTTTAACAATAAGTTTATTATTATTTGTTAAATTATTAAGTTGTTTCAAGTTAATGCATAATTTGATAAAATTTATCTCTAGCGTTTTTTCTTCATTTAGGATGATTGGGATAAAAGTGAGGTTTGTGCACGTAAACTGGTTTAAACCCCCAGTAAATTTACATTTTGCTGACCGTTCCAAGGCGATACCTAACAATCCGTGATAAACACCACAAGCGTTTTTTTTAAATAGTATATATGTTCAGTGTTGTTTGTGGAGTTTTGTGCTCCTGTTCAATGTTTCTGGTTTGTGATTTTTTTTTGTGTTCTATGTCTTTTGTGTTTACCCTGTCCCATTAAACGGGGTTAATGTTTACTCAAGTTAATGCATACGTTGATAAGATTTACCATTTACTTCTCTAATTTATTCGGGATAAGAGTGAAGTTGTGCACACAAACTGTTTTAAACCCCAAGTATATTTACATTTTACTGACCGTTCCAAGACGGTATCCTTAATAAACATACCTAGTTTTTAATATATAGTATGTATGTACTGTGCTGTTTGTGGAGTTTTGTGCTGTTCTTCCTTGTTTCTTGTTTGTGATTTTTTGTTTTTGTGTTTTTTTGTCTTTGGCGTTTACCCAGAGCCTTTTAACCGGGTTTATGTTAAAACTTTTGGCTACTGAGCTTGTTTCTGTAGCTTTTCATATAAATATTGACAGCATTACATCAGATTTATGGAACTGGTTAATTTGAAAAAAAGATTAATGCAAAACTTTTTGTCCTCTTCACAATGTATAAATCAAAGAATGCATTCATAAACGACGGGTAACATGGCTTTGTGTATTATGTCTTTTTAAGTTTATAATAAATCAATCCATTAGTTCTGATTCGATGGAGATGTAGGAATGTCCTACTTGATGTTTGTAAAGAGAGACAAGGTTGTTGATTCAAAAGAGAATGTAATCTGATTTGTTGGAACAGTGCAAGAGAAAACATAAACACAAAATATCATATTTAATGTTCTGTTAAGTATGCTATACATTGTAGCCGCCAGACTAATGTGAAATCTTTGGTTTTTAATTTCCGTTTATAGACAGTTTTCGATCAATTGCAAAATCATTTGATAATTATAAATTAAAGTCTGATTAATAAATATTTATTTTATATTAGTGAAGTTGAGAATTCATAAAACGGGTTCACTTTCCAATGAGCTCCTGTGGTTTCTGAACGTTACAATGTGGTTAATGCGTCATTTGTATATATGTTGTCTTACGACGTTGGGCATCTGTCATTAAATCGTTGTTAAGCGAAGTATTTGTGCTCTACACAATGGCACCGCTAAATTGAAAATTGGCCACCGGTTCTATCACGCGCCAGACAGTCATTTGACAAACAACTCCTAAGATCACGATAATCTTTGTCTTTAATGCCTATAAAGATTGTATGCCCTATGTCATAAATGATATATAAGCCTAGTTGGCACGACAACTTTAAAAACAAAACCTGTTGTTAATGTCATACAGTGCACAAAATTCAGTTCACTTTTCGACTAACACGCAACTAAAAGGGAAAATTTAAGAAGCCACTTGATATAAAAAGATACAAAACAAAGTTGGAACAATTTACTGTTTCGCTGCCTACTGATGAAAACCAGGTACGTTTCTACGTTTTGGTTTCAATTATATGACGAGCTTCACTGCTATCTCATTTAATTTTGTATTACTTGTTCGACTCAAGAAGTAGTATACGAATTAGGTTTTACGAAAATGTTGTGCCCTATTGCATGACGTTAAAACGAACATTGAAACACTTCGATGGCATTGTCATGTAATAACGTCTTATAAGATAGAATGATGTACATGTACACGATATGTCTTTTGGTGCAACACATTTTACACGGACATTTGTAAAATAATGCTTTTGTTACCTGCTAACCTCCTTTTGGTCATTTGTTTGTGACAAACCTTGTCCATCGGAAATGCATGCCGAAACGTTTTCGCAATAGTTTTATATCTGTTTTTCACAGAAGAGAATATAATTATGTTCCACCAATACTTTCGCCTTCGTTCAATACAATTGTTTGTCGAATCTAGTTTGCGTGTCGATTTATTGTATTGTGAAATGCTTCGTAGATTTGGCTGCATCTAATGTCTTATATCAATACAACAGAGTTCGGTTTTGTCAACAACAAAGCATGAACAATTATTCTTGCTATACAGTACTCCTATAGGAAATGTATTTGTTTTGTGACTTTAGCAACAGCTTTGTTAATAAATATATTCCAATTGTACCCCTGGGTCCTGATTAGCCCCTGACAAGATGAAATTATTTACATATTTCAGCTAGCGACGTATTTCCAGGAGAGCAATAATTAAGATTTCCCTGTATTCAAAGAGTATAGAACGTTGAATCACTACACCAAGCCAAAACCTTTAAGAAATACACACGCGTTTTCCTATTATTGAATCGTGAATTTTACGGAAGTCAAAATTTAACACAAATGATATTGCATTTTTTTTCAATTCGACATCCATATACGAAGTTGTTACAAAACGATTGCTTTATTTATTCAAAATTCAAGTGTCGTTTAACAGTTTGCTGTATTTTAATGATCTGCGTCATAAATACAACGATTTAAATCCGCACCTAATCAAACTTTTTCAGAATATTTTCAAGCCTGTTATTAAAAACAAGTACGAGTATGGGTCTCTGGTAAAAACTAGATCACTCGGTTAAATTTGACAAGTATTTGTGTAAAAAAACCATATTAACTTTACAAAGCTTCAGGAAACTAAGTCAAAATGATTCGCATAATACAATTATGGACCAGTGTGACTATGTGTCATCTCGGGGGAAACGTAGGTCACTAGGTCAATTCAGGAAAAATAATTCAACAGTGTTGATCGAATCCTCATGAAACTCAGTCTCAATATTCGTCAGCATGATGTTTTATTTAGACCAGTTTAAATGTGGGTCATTTTTTGGTCCAAAACTTGTTTGGATCAGGGTAAATACGTGTCAGCAACATTCACCTTTTCCTCCTTCAACCTACATCCTGCTGCAATTTGTCAAAACAAAATCTCGTTTTTATCAGTTTCCGTATAAACCTCTTGTTATATCTTGACTTCTGTCAAGGATTTACGATCATTTCACAACAACTCACTGTCCCCATTCGTTTTACACAGTCGCACAGGAAAACGTATTAATTTTGATGCATTATTAAATTAAACTCATAAAAAAAATCCCAACGTCGTATGATTTATGTTCTAATTGAACTATTTATTTTAAATCAATTATAAAACAAGTTATTGCCACATTATATCAATCATCCTTGTTGGCACGATGTTACGCGAGAGTGTGGTCTTGTGATATGCGGGAAACCGGATTACTAGAGGCTACCAACTTGTCCGTCTTGGTGACCACAAACCAAACTCCTCAGGGCGAGAATCGAGCCCGGATTGGATAGGTGAGAATTGCGTGCGCTTGCCACTGCACAAACCGGACAACATTGATTTGTGTTCAGACAAAATAGCCGAAATACCCTCGTAACATTGTACACGTTTGTTGAAACTAACGGTTATGTAAAGGTCCTAGCATGCAATGTGATATTTTGCGTTTTTTAACTGGGAAATTTGTTAATGTACGATGTAATTTGGTTAATGTACCACTCTCATATTAATTAAAGTAGCTACGGCCCAGTCGAGAAGATGCTTATACTAGAACATCTTTGTTTTAAAAAGTACTTGCGTAGGTTGATTGGTTTGTATATGTTCGACAATAAATACAATGCGATCATACCCATGATTCCTGAAAAAAACCAGTACCAGACTATTTAACGGTGTATTAGCTAATGTTTCTAATCCCTACCAGCGTCAAGGTTTACTCATTTATTGTATGAAATTTCAGTTGCGTGTAGTTGATTGTTCTCTTTTGAAGTTATTGAATTTCAAAGAAAAGGGGGTAGGTTAAGGCGGATCACCTAAATGACGTCATGTGACGTTAACGTTATCGACGCATAAACAACCTCCTGACCCTTCAGACTATTGAAAGTTTTCACTATTAGAGTGCGATAAATCGCCTAAACCATGTTATTCTTTTATATTTTTTTGTAGTTTTATTTCGATTACCCCCCTTCTCCGAATTATATGTCCGTCTTCTGGTCAATAAAATGTTTTCTGATGTTCACAAGATGATGTTAAAGAGTTGTTTATGTTAGAAATGCCTTTTGGAATATGATAATATGAGTTCATTTAACTGTATTTTACTTTAAAATCCGGAAGTAATCAGCCTGAAAACAACAACAATCACGTTCTCATCTTTTTAAGTTTAGTCGAGTGTTTTGGAAACGAAAATACCAGACAATATTTGAAAACCAATTATCTTATGTAACACAAGATGTTTTCATTTATCCTGTCGGGCAATGATTTTCAGTCAATGATAATGGATTGCCCTATGCCCAAAAAGAGATTAACTATCTAAGAAACCTGACACAGGTTTCCTTTGTGAAATAGTTATCATTTGTAATAATTTCGAGTATTGATTGTTTAATGTTACGTCAATTTACTATGGAATTGCGTAACTTCCGAATCCATTTAATCAGTGATCTAAGCAATCTCAATTTCTGGTGTACAAAGCTGTCGATTGGTACTGGGTTCGCCTGTTTTGCAGGATTTTTACTGGTTATTGGCGCTTAAATATTTATCGCATTTTGAACAAGAATGACCCGCTAGTTACCATTTTATTATGTTACCATGAATGCCTTGTTCCCTTATGACCACCAAATGCAACTGAAAACGAATAATGAGCAATAATCTTTAAACAACGACACGATTAAATTACATACAATTTTACAAAAGTCAAGTAAGTAGTGCTAATTTGTTACTAGAATAAACAAAAACGGCTAAACTCCAAAAGTTCACAAATTATCTTCACTACAAGATACAAAATTCAAGAGATACAATGATGAAGTTACTGCATTCAAAATACATATTCTTTTGAAATATTTTATTTTTTATATAATGAAATTTAGGTCAATTTAAAGAAAAAAAGAAAGTATAATTAAACAATTAAGCATGAGGAAATTTATTTAGTCGAAGGAAGAAAAATGCACTAGGATGCCACGGACAAAGTATTTTATAATATGTCTCGCTTCTGCCATTCAAGATGTTTTGAATGTAGTGAAGTCTGCGTAGGCGAGGAAAATGATATATCTAGTTAAAATGTTTAACATATTCGCAAAATTTTATTATTTTGTAAAATTATTAGATATGTCATAGTCTTTGTATTTTAAGCAGCCTTGTTACCGTATATGCTGATCTCTTGTATAACATGACTGCGCAAAACGTTGTTAATCCTTGACATGGTTCTGATAAGAACAATTATTTTTCCTCCAGGGGAATTCCATGTAATGGCTCACAATGTTGGAAAAGAGTATTTGCTAGCATTCTCATCAAGGTTGGGAGGATTATGGTGTAGTTTTTAAGAATTTATTGGTGGCCGGTGAGCTTTATTGATGAATGATTACATGAATCAAGTGCTATACACAAAAGGAAATTGTCCAAAATCACTGAGTGCACCACCCAAGCGACCTATCGGCAAGTTAATTATTCACAACGAACTAAGTTACCTGATAACATAACCGTATTTCCGATCTGATCTGATCTTATTTCAGATAGGGATGGATGCCAATTATTTGTCTTCTTCAAAGGGTAAGAAAAATTATACATAAACAAACGACAGGTTGCATGTCTTTGCGTATTTTGTCTTCACCTAGAATACTTAAATCCTTCAGTTCTGATGTTTATTACATGTATCCGATGAGACGCTAGGCTACGAAAAACAAATGGGAATTGAATACGATATGTCAAAACAATATAAAAAGAGCTTAACTTAACAAAAATAAACAATGTTATGATATTTCAAGCACACCATGCATTGGAACATAATGGAACTGTGCTCTATGGGATTTCATAGAAAATGCATGTAAATATTGTTTCCATTTAAACCTCTATCGAGAACGGAACTTAGTGATACCTTAACATGTTTTGTTAAACAATATATATTTCATATGACACAGTCTGTCTAAATCCATTCATTTGCAGCAAATCTGAAATGTGGCCGGCGAGTACTTTTAGTTCATTGCAATATTTGATCAAATGAATAGTTTCGCTACAGAAGTATTGTATTCAAGGTGATGCTAGGCTTATACAACGGAATTTACAGAACAAAAACAGTAGCTAAAAAGATCGATAAGCCAGTTGATGCACATTAAAAGTTAACGATAGCACTGTTCATTTTTGTCCTATGATACGGTAACTTTCAAAAGAGGAGCAATATTCATATTGTGTTTTCCTACTGACGAGTTCCAAGTATGTTACTTAGTTAATGTTTTTGATTACGATGGAATATAGTATGATGTGTTTCACTTCCATCTCATGTTATCTTGTATTCTTTATCCGACTCAATTCAATAGTATTAAAGTTTGTTATTTTCTGGAAAGATTTAGTGGGAACTCACGCAAAATGGTCCCCTTATGACTCACACTTAAAATGTTGTGCCATATTTCATGACGATGATACAAGCTTGTATTGTGCTTAGAAGTCATTGCCCTGTATGTACGTCGTATAAGATCTCATGACGTCCTTGATCAAGTACACTGAATCTCCTTTGCTACAATACATGTTAAATATTTGTAAAAGAGTGCGCTTGTGACTTTGCTTACAAGAACACAGAGTGATTTAGGTAAATTACTGTGAAAACCCTCGTCCGTCGTAATCATTACGGCTGCAATATTATTGTAAAGGCCAGTATACCGAAACGCATACGGGAAATATTTGTTTCTGATAATCAAAGGAGATGATATATTTATGTTTAAAATATACATTATAACAGTTTTAATAGGTTTGTCTGTCGAAACATGTTTGCATTTCGATTTAGTGTATTGTTAAATACTTTGTTGATTTAGTTGCACTTAACTTTCTCATGTCAGTTCAACTGATTCCAGTTTAATTAACAACATATAGGTCTGAGCTTATTAAGGAGATTCCTGAACAAATATCCGTGCTATTCATTAGTCCTAGAGGAAAATTAAGTAGTTTATGTCCTTCTTCACAGGTTCGTTAATAAGTACATTCCAATCATACCCCTGGGTCCTGAAAAGGCCTCGACAAGGACACATTTGCGTATATATATTCTTAAGCATGCGACATTATTCCCATGGAAGCAATGTATTCCCTGCTTTCCAGGGTAATGAACGTTTCTATCACTAAACCAAGCCAAGACGTTGCACAAATACACACAGTTTTTCTTATTATTGAAACTTAGTTTACAGTGTCGTTTATTTTATGAAATCAGAGTTTAACTAATTTGATGTTGACAGGAATGTTTTACTTGGCATTCAACACGAGCTAGGTCAGATGGAACGACAGCTATATTCATCGAAGGTCTCACCATATTCGTTAACATTTTCTTCTGCGTCATAAATACAAACGTTTGAATCCGACCTTCATATAAACTTGGTCAGAATAATCTAAAGCCAGTTATTTAAGACCAAAATAAAAATGAGTCATCACTGGTCCAAAACATGGTCTTGACCAGTGTGAATATGTGTCTTCACAGATTAAAACCTAGGGCACTAGGTTAAATCAAGAAAAGAAGGTGACATGACAAATAAGACCGTGTGAATGTAGGTTATCTTGGGTTCGTTACTAGATCGGACCAGTGTGTAAACGTATCAGTAGCATTTGCGTTTTTCTCTATAAACCTACATCCTGCTGCGAAATCGTATTTGTCAAAAACAAATCCGGCATTAATGTGGTTTCCACATGAACCTCTTGTTAATTCTTGATTTCTGTCATGTTTGTACGACTGTTCTACAACAGTTAACAAGTTTTCATATTTGTTCTTGACTCAGTGGTTAATATACTTGTATAAGTTCGTTTTCCCCAAAATTGAGAATAAATTAGAGAATACTAAATCGATTAAAATAATATAAATCAGGATTTTTCTTTTCTTATTCTAATATTTCCCTTTAACAAATTCCCGAGGCTATTTTAATCATGCATTTGTTAACTCCTATCCTTGTCTATATCAGTCTAGTTTGCTAGTTTTCACCGCTCCAATAATGTAGAAATGACAACAATATATTTCTGTTTAAAGTATTGCAAAATAACCCGAAGCATATCTTATCATTGCTCCTTTAACTGCGTTCTTGAAAGCTCTAGTGCTATAGATGATGCATGATAAAAAAACATGTTTTGTATTAAAACAAACGAAAATGCCCAAAGTGTTAAATAAAAAATGGAAACTACCTTTAAATTCCGCATTATACAAATGGTCGAGTTTTCTGAATGACACAACATAAATCATTACTTATGGCAAAAAGAAACGACATGGAAAGCAACTGTTCAAGTGAAGTTCACTTTAATTAACTATTGCATTTGAAATTTTGTTTCCATCGGCATATAAATGGGAGGACAAAATTATAACTAAGATATTCGACATAAATTCAGCCGAGGCATTGTAAATACCATTGAAAAACAAAGACAATATGCTAGCTACCTCTTATTTCTGTTGCTTTAAGGGAATATAGATTCGTCTCTTTTCAAAAAGATATGAACACTATCTTAAATAAATTGTCACAAATTTCTTCTTTTTTGGGGTAGGTATTGGTCGTAACAAAGCGCTTTGGACATAAATAGGAATTCAGAGTTTCTTGGCCCTGACTGGTGATAGCCTTAACCTTAGACATCAATAACGCAAACATTGAACACGTCATTAACGGGTGTAATCGAAACACTATACGCTAATCAAGGCATGTTAACGTTATTGTTTTAAGTGTCGTTATTGTTGCTATACTTGTACAGTTAAAGCAGAGAAGACGTTGGTTTGTTAATATCAAATGTGTAACATATTGCTGATAGGAGAATCGGTTCACCATATCGGAGGTATATAGTCAGAGATGATTTCATTTATTATAATGATTAAATGTCAAACAGTTTAATGTAATTTGCTTACGAACTAAGCATTCTTTTGTTTTTGACATGAAGTTGTTTTTCGTAACAAGTCATACCTTTTTAGCAGTATCAGAGATATCCTATATCGTTATTTCAACACTTCTTTGCACTGCAAAACTAAAGATGTACAATTTCGAAACTATTGAACCTTCTTTTTTGTTTTCTACAACTCTTTCGATTTGGTTGGCAAATCTTATTCTATGACTATTTGGCCGTTTACCGTTGGGTTTGAAGATATGGAAAAAAGAGCAAACACACACAAGTACGCTTTGAGAACTTCAATACATTAAACAACTTAAACATGAGCTTGGCTGTACATATATGACAGTAACGATATTTTATCATTTACATTGATTATAACGCTGCCAGGATTTCGATAATGAACATGTATGTCAACAGCGGCTGGTTGATGATTGAAGTTGCAAATGAAGTTAGCAAATATTAAATGCTATTTAATCATTACTAATTTCATGTTTTTGCAAGATATTGTCATAAATATTGGATTCAAATGTACAAAAAAACCCAGATGGATTGAAACGTCCCAAACCACAGTGTAAACACCAATACTTATTCAATAAATCATAAAATTAAATATAACACAATATTTTCACTACATGAATTAACAAATATTTTGAGATGCCATACTATGTTTTTTTTATTTTTAATTTAAGCAACTTTGTTATTTGATCATTGACAAGAGTGGTATCCGAGAAGAAAATTTTTCTTTGTCGGCTGCTGAACTAGGTCAATAGAACTCGAGTTCGTGGTTCAGTGTTTTTTAAACAGTACTCCCCAGATAATTTATAGAAGTGTCTGTTTGTGTCTGTTTATAGATATTGATAACATTGCCATCATAACTTTTTCAGTTAGTGTTATTATTGATTGATAATATCGCAACGTTATTAACTGATAACGAATTGCAGAACAAATGCTTCCAATATTGTTTATCATCTTCGTTAAACCTTTTGCCAGCAGGGATGGTAACGGAACAATTGATTGCACTCGATCTGAATATGTTGAACAATCGAAGCAAGTAGGTTATATCATCAACCTGACGGTTAAGTTCTCGGGAATCATATATAATGGGAATGTCAAGCGTCTGACTAGGTAGAATAATTAACGATAAAACAGGGACAAGTTTAACGGTGCAAAACACTCAATATGTTTAGTATTTAATCATTATTCTAGACTTTTTTCCGGTGACTTGTTCTTAAAGGTGTTGAGAATTTAACAATTTTAATTTTATAATTTTTTAAAGAAGTTACAAACGCGCGCATTTTACATACTCACATTGAAACACATGAATGATATAGTCCTATTATTTTATGTTGTTTCCCTAATATAGCATACGAATTGGAACAGAATAATTATCATACAGAACATTGCTTTACTATTTTGATATTGCCTTCTTTAGAAATTACCGAGGCTTGTCTAGCCAAGTAGTTGTTAAAATTATACAAATGCAATGTAATGAAGAAAACATATCAACCAACTTGAACCAACTGAAGAAGAATAAAAACTCATCGTTATTTTCCTCATGTTAACAATGCTGCAAAATCAAGCACAGGATGAACGTAAAGGAACTTTTCAGCTTAAACGAGAGAGGAATAAGCACATGTTGTTTGATAACACATATATCAAATATATATCCGACATTCTTCTATGTGTAAATGCAATTCATGAACATCTTGTCCGGTTGAAAATTGTTCGAAATATGCATTAAATATCGGTCTCAAACATGATGTTCAAACCCACGGTTTGCACGTCATGAGAATGTAACCGGTAATGTGCCTAAAGGATATATGTTATGTTAATAACACTAAAATAAGTCAATGTAGACCTGACTATTTGACAAGTAAGCAATAAGCACATGTGTTTCATTCTCGTCAATAGTTCACAGAAATGTTCATCAAAATTAAACGCAATGATTGGCAAGAAATTCGTCCTTGATTAAGTCTCCTGTAGGTCCAACACCTGAATACCGCGAGGAACCACACATTCGAGAATAATAATGTCATGATCGGCATATGACCTTATTGATATTGAGGTCAGTAGGTCTGTGTTAAGGCTGCGGTGACGTTAAGATTAAAACCGTTTCCGACCTACAACTGCATATCTATGATATCTATCCACTTTTAGATCAGTAGGTTAAGCTCAAGGTCACTGTGACTTTTTTTATATTAATATATATATATATTCATAATTTGTCAAGCTCCATTAAAACGTGTGCTGCACACGTCCATGCGTTCTCATGAGCATGGTGTCTGGTTAATATTAAACAAAACTACATCAGACATGATTGTTTATTTGATAACGGAAATTGAATCAACCCTACATACTTAAAGAGCACCTTTTTAGGGTGCCAGGGGAAATGGGATTTTATTAATAAATTGTATTCATCATATTTGTTATATTGAAATCAATTTAACAAGGCCCAATATCGGATATTTGTCACATTCTTTAGAAACTCGTTTTGTTTATTGAGCTTCTATCGTAATTTTCTTTTTGTTGTATTGTGCATTCTAGTACAATTCCGAATTGAAAAAAAATAATCCGAAAACAGCCAGTTTTTACTTATTCAGAGTTCGGGTTTAAGGCAAATATTACGTCCATTGTAAAATCCAATAACCTAGTTTACAATTTTAAATTCTTAAGTGCAACATACAATAAAAATCATTTGGAAAATAGAGTGCTGAGTGTATATCTAAATACATTTACATTAACCTTGTTTGTCCTCGTTTGGTTTGATAAACGTCACGATCTCTGTCTGTATGTTTGAAGGATAAGAAACTGAGGTTGTAACTATATATAAATACATAATTAATTTGAGTCGACAAACGTAATTTAAAATCATCCCCTGATATGTGAGCACGCATTCCTAATTTTGTTTGGATACTGTTTGTATCAATAGATGAACTTTTCGTATATATGAAATAGTATTTTAAGGGTAAAACACTAATAAGGTAAGTCTTTTAGATTTCTTTACGCGATGGTAATCTTAAAGCGCATGTCACAATATAAATTGCTGGCAAAGTAAATACGGTTTGAATGATTTTTCCTTTATTTCTAAATCACAATGTAGCATCATAAATTTAAAAAGGGTGTTAAAATTATTAATAAATACATGTAGATTGCGGTCATGTCATGTTCGCAGTTAAGTAAATTAAATTAAAACTACAGCAGGGATTTCAAGTGCAAACCGGTTTAAGATATTCGTACGACACATACAATTCCTAAATGTGAAATTGGTAGTTTGAGCTGAACCTGAACAAACTCCATACATCTTACTCCGACGATGATTGCCACGAATTCGAACCTATGTAGTTTTGTACCTTTCGCGGGCGAAGTTGGGATAAGGCACATAAAATCCACATTTGTATCACAAACACTGCGCTGGTGCAAATACGTAGCAGCTGAATAAGCTCGAACAGACGCGTCGCAAATACAAACTAGACTGGATCCAGCACAATTTTTACTATTTGTGTAAACAAGCCGAGTGAATCAAACTTAAAAGCTATAGCATTCAGTACGGATAATTTGCTTATGTTTAACTTAAGAGCCCCACAAAACACGACCTAACTCTCGCGCAACACCGTTCCGATGAGAGTAACTTCAAAGGTTTTTTTAAACAATTGTTGCAAAACAAATATTTTAAAAGGAATTATCGAAACATTTAAAGAGCGTAGCCATATAAAAACTCTGAATTAGACTCTGATTTCGAATGGTCACGTTGTAAACGAGTGCAGTGACTTTTTACCTTGATTTGGAAAAATAATCATCCGTTCCATCAATTTGAGGACTTCCATTGGACCTACGAAAAGTGTTGATCTCCGTAATCCAAATGGGTTAATCAATTTCGCAATAAGCTTACTATGAATAATAAATAATCAATTACTTAAAGAAAATAATTCGTTTTTTATTTTGATATTTTTCAAAAATTTGATAAAGGTTATTTTTATAAAAATAATACTTGAAAAGACCGAGGCAATTCGTCTAGATATGAACATTAAATTGTCGTTATATATATGTTAAACCTTAGATATTAATCAAATGTTTATGAATGCCTGGAAACATATTCCTAAGTCAACGAATAATTAATTATCCGATGAAATACTTCACACGATGCAGCTATATAATACTTTAAAAATATCCTCATTGAAAGAATTTGGTAAAAATAAATGCATACAATTCTTATTTTTTATATTTTTTATTGGTAAAGCAATGTTTTTTTATATATTTCACTGGGGGCCATATTCAACAAATATATTTTTTAGTAAATGTATTCATGTGACTGTGCATCTAATTTACCTATACATTCAATTCCTTTTGTAACGAACTGGATCTGAAATATATAGAACTATGTGCCCAGAGGCCTGCTTAACCAAATCCATTTAAACAAGATGATATCGCTTGAAATATTCTGATTAGATTTAAATAATAGCAGTCCAATTTAACTGCCGATAAGAATTTTCTTTATCCGTGAAACGATTATTTGTTTTATGAAAACTGGTCCATGAGTTCGTTTCAATAATTTTTTTAGTCAATTTTAGTCGTACATTTAAAGTAGCTTAGTGTCAATTAGTCTGCTACATAGTTGTTTAAACTTTCAAATGGCAAATATTTAAAAATGAACACAAGGTTGAGGAAATCAAAACTAATCAATGTACTGCCATTTGTGACGTTTTTGTTGAAATAGGCTTCATGACTTAATACTAGCTATGGTAGTTTGTAACATTTTATAAAATATTACTTTTGCGAATATAAGGCAACTAATTTTCCCATCTTAACACATCATCGAACTATATCTTGTGTGATATGATAGTTATTTGAAAGAAATTGGCATATACCTTGTTGCTATCACAATATCATGTGATGATCACTCTTTCAACTTGTATTAATAATTAGAACAACAGAGATTAAATGCCTCTGCACGTAAATGTGATATAAGGTTGGTTTTGGAAAAAACTACAATTCCGAATTGTTTTATGTAAATCATGCTGGTATCAAGTGATTTAAAACGAGTTATGAAACGGAATTCGTTGGCGTTATTACGAGCATATGTATGTTTTAACTATACTTTGACTGAACTCAAGTGATTTGATTTATATAATTCTAGTTTGCAAAGAGGTTACAAAGCAGCTGGCGTTTATTCATTTTTTTGTAGTTTTGAGGTTTTCCCATAATTGCAAAAACGTGTGACAAAACCAAACCATATCCTACTCACAATCACAAGGAGGTTGTTTTAAGATGCACTATTACTCCCAAATAGAATTTACCACAATTAATACAATTGTTTAAATATACAAAAAAGGATAAATAAATGTCAATATCAATGGTTCTTATAAAGGATACCGAGTTTATTCGAAAGAAAGGTGCAGAAGACACAGTATTCTAACCTATGCGACGACAGTAAATCATTGTTAATCGTTTAGCATTCACCAATCATTTAGTAATTTTGCGTTTTCAACTATGAAATGCATGGTTATAATTTTGTTATGAGAAATTAATATTTTCCATAATTGCATTATTTAGTAAGTAGTTAAAGTTTTATTTCTCAAAACTTAGGGTTTGTTATGCATGTGTATGTATTGATTTTGAATACGATTGTCACTCTAAAAAATAATGAAAACTGTCTCACATCGTATATGTATGTATTTTCGAGTACAGTGAAAATACATACATATACGGTATGTGAGACTAAGTCAATGCGTTTTCAATACTCTTTAAAGTAACACTCTTATTCAAAATCAATAGCTGAAAACGCAAAAAAATATTGTTTAACTTAAACTTACTATGTGTGAGAATTCCGAAAGTGTTAATGGACCTCAAAACTGACAGAACACGTATATACTACATTTAACAAACTAGTTTGAATCTCAATGAAATTTACTTATTTAATGTACAGAGCTCAATTTCAAGGCTTTACGTCCAAATATTGGGTAATGGTGCTGTAAGGTAGAATGCTTTAAATCTAAACTGAAAACGAGATTGTATTCAAACACGTTAAACGTAGAATGCCTTGACGCGTTCCCTAATACGAGCACCTCTCACCTACTGCTGTGAGATGTACAAGGTTTATCGTTGATTTAAAACGTGAGTTACTTTTTATGTCAATGCTATAAAAAAAGTATTAAACTTATGAAAACATCTGCAATCGCTTAGGCGCGTACAATATTACCACTAGATTTGGTTCGTCGATGACATGCACTCCCGACAAGCGATATATCTGATTCGCGGATTTGTAGTTTCTGCACAGTCCTTAAAACATAAAATAGTATATGTTCAATACAAATCGTTTGTTTGCCTTAGAATATGCTTGACATATGTGTAAACCATATATAAAAATATTAACATTTTCACTGGTACACCCTGAATATTCCGCACAATCACGACATGGTCAAATAACTGTTGATTGGCAATATACCACAGTTGAGAGACAATTATATGTATAATTGATTGTTCCAATCATTAAATATATATATATATATATAACGGTACGGTATTGTACGAATAGGAAGAACAAGACTCAATAAATGTAGAGATGTAATCTGGAAATATATAATTCATAATATACACGTAAGTAACAACATATAAAGATATAAAACACTGTTAAATAGCATGTTCAATATATCAATAATCGCTATTATAACTATCATAGGCTAGCAGCCAAATATTGTCTATAAACAATATTTCGAGACATATATACATATAATTGAATGCACAAGCAAAGCACAAGCAAAGCATACATTATAAACGACAAACAGATAAACAAACGAGGTTGTGTCACATACAATGACATACACGATTATGGCAAATACCAACATTTAGACATATACAGAAACATGACAATGACACATGAAACTTACCAATATGTGGTACTGAAAACCCTCACATCTCACGCTTCCGGTGCTGGTTAAGTTATGTTCTAAAAGGTAAGTGAACAGAATGTTTAGTGTACAGAATATAAAAGTAGTGAACCTATTGAAGGTTAGGTTAAGACAGGAGGTTTGTATATTGCTTTTCGGACAACACTTTATCCCGGACAAACATGATAAAAACAGAATAACTAAATGGCGTTTAACAAACGATTCCAGTGAGTTCACTACGAGAATACAATCAATTGCAAGATTAAACCAAGAATGCATACCTGCAAAACCTTATGCAAAAGCGAACAACTCTGTAGAAACAGGTTTCTAACAACGCAGTGTTTTCGCTCCAAAACTTCGTGACTGACTGAATCAAACCATGCCTGAACCAATCACAATCGCTGTAACATATATGTCGACCAATGAAATTGTCTCCTCGAAAACATGCCAAGCCGATAATCAAGAAACCAAGGTGTTCCGCATGAAATGAAGACAAAACGGCGATATACAGTTATCGGTCCGGTCACATACTCCCCCGCTATGTGAAATGACGTCCCGTCATTACGTCACGTAAAAACAAACAAACAAAAAAGTAGTCCAGTATCTGGTCTGACAATCTGCTTATACTGACGTATACTTATATGTATAGTATACATGTAATTCTACATAAACTTTCAACAGTACATAGCTTTCTCTAACATGTGACTACTTAAGTTTCTTAACTACATACACAAGCAATTCATTAGCGATTTGTGAAAAAAAAAAAATGCTTTTCCAAAAAAAATCAAAAATTTAAAACAGTCCTAGTTCCTCCCCCTGTGACAAAAACTATGCCCACATAGTTTTAACAAAACACTATTAAAATGCATAAAAAAATCAATGATTACACAGATCAAACTAAAACAATAAAAAGTGCAGCATTGCAACTTATTTATTCATAATTGCACCTATTAGTTGATACGCTATCTCACTATCCACATCTTTCAGAATGCCAGACTGCATAAGTGTGTCCAATGCCTGCAATCTGCGGTCCACTGGTTGGTTGCTATACATGTGGAACTCGTCAAATCTTGTAGGTGGTTTGCGGATGCGTTCTGAACGTCGTGGTTGAGGTACTGGTCTTAGTCTGTCTACAACAGGTGAACCTACAGCATCTCCAATAGCTTCGGCAGCTAACTGGTCTTCGGGTTCGTCTACTGTCGGTAGCAACTCTGCAGAATTATCTGTATGGATCACTTCTTCTGGATCTTCTGCTTGAGTAACTGGATCTTCCGGGACTTCTATTCCGCTTATATGCGTATCATCTGAAAATAGAGTGTTAACATTAACATCCTCAACTTCACTAATGATACTTACATCATCTACAGCTTCGTCTCTACCCGTAGCTAAGCTGTCATTCTCATAGCTGACGTTACTGTCTGGTTCATGGGCGTCCCCATGGTGGCATACAGGTCCTGTATAGCCATCACCTTCTTCATCAGTCTCACTATCACCTTCAGTGAATTCACTCACTAGTTCTTTCCTTTCGGATGCATCCCTTACTTCATCTTTCTGTTCTGCAACAACTTCACCCAACACATCGTCATTCTCATGATGCTCAATCAAGAGTAAATGATTCCGATGAAGTGTCCTTTCACGCTCAGAGCCCTCAGCTCTTACCTTAAAAACCGGAATGTCCCTTCTTGGTTGGTCAAGTACTGTATAAGGTTCTTCTTCGAACCGGTCGGCGATTTTATGCTTACCATCAAAAGCCATCTTCTTTACAAGTACTCTGTTCCCAACATTAATCCTAACAGGTTTTGTCTTGCGGTCGTAGTATTTCTTTTGTTTCATTTTCGACCTTTGTGTATGATTGTTCACAATCTCGTGTGCCTTCACGATCCTTTCTTGGAGATCTTCCATGTATTCATCTGTAGTTTTACTGACCGGCTCTTCTCTTGCCTGCTCAAACATTACATCGATTGGTAACATAGGCCTTCTTCCGAAGAGCAACTCAAATGGGGACACTCGGGTTGCTTCATGCGGTGTACAATTATAGGCATACACTAGACTACTGATGTATCGTTTCCAATCAGCCTTTTGATCTTCTTCGAGAGTTCCAAGCATTCCAAGAAGTGTTCGATTAAATCGCTCTGGCCCTGCATTTCCTTGTGGGTGGTAAGGTGTGGTATGGCTTTTCTTCATACCTGTAATGCGGCACAGTTCCGAAATAATCTGGCTTTCGAAGTTGGCTCCCTGGTCCGAATGTAGCCTCGTAGGAATCCCGAAATTGACCAAGAACTCATTGTAGAGTGCTTCTGCTGTAGTCTTGGCGGTTTGGTTTCTGGTAGGGATAGCTTTGGCAAACTTGGTATAATGATCAGTGACTATCAAAATGTTGCTGATGTTACCCTTGCATGGCTCTAGAGAAAGGTAGTCAATACAGAGAAGTTCAAGTGGATATGATGTATTAACATTCACGAGCGGTGCACGGTCAATCTTCCCCTGCCTTCTAATACATCTATCGCACTTACTTATCCAGTCTTTCACATCTGATGTCATTCCAGGCCAATAGAACCTCTCCCTTAACAGACGCATTGTTCTTTCTTGCCCTGGATGACCAGAAAGATCATGAATGCCCGTCAGTATCTCATGTCTGAATGACTCAGGAATCACAAGTTGTTCAATGTCATTGTCACCGTTGTCATGAACATTTCTGAACAGGATCCCTCTTTTGATGCTCAAGTTCTTGAACTGTTTCTTCATATTCAGATCGTTCCCATGTAGAAGCTTTCTTGGCAACCTCTTGTCAATAACAGCAATTCTCCATTTTTCAATGAGAGGATCACTCCGTTGGGCTCTTCTGATTTCACGCATGTCTTTCTGTGCAAGTGGTTGGCCAAGGTCTTCAGTTGCCTCTAGAATATTCATGCTCATTGGAAGAGTGTCAACAAAAGGTACTGAAATCAAATTGCATATAGCCTTTACAGTTGGATCACTGATCTTTACTCTTTCTGTGTTGTCTGTATCTGTGATGTTCTCATAAGGATATCGGCTCATTCCATCTGCATCTTGGTTTTTCAAACCAGCTCTATACTTGATGTCAAATGAATACTCTCCTAGAGCAGAGGCCCATCGTTGGCCAGTTGCATCAAGCTTGGCAGTAGTTAACACATAAGTAAGAGGGTTATTATCTGTCAAGACAGTGAAGTGGAACGTGGCGAGGTAGTCACTAAACTTCTCAGTCACCGCCCACTTAAGAGCCAAGAATTCCAATTTGAAGGCGCTATAGTTCCGTTCGGATTTGTTTAAGGACCTACTGGCATAGGAAATTACCCGTTTTTGGCCATCTTGCACTTGGTACAGCACTGCACCTAATGCTTTTCCAGACGCATCCTGTGTGAAGTTCGAATGGCATGTTAAAATTCGGGTAAGCCAGTATTGGTGGAGAAGATAGCAATTCCTTCAAATGGTCGAACACAGCCTGTTCCTTGTCTGTCCACTTCCACTCCGGTTTTGTTGCCTTTGACCCCTTCTTAGTTGTAGTTGGAGGTAGAAGCTCATTTAATGGCCGAACTATGTCGCTGAAATGTTTTATAAAACGACGATAGTAACCAGCGAAAGCTATAAACGAGCGGGATTGGCCAACCTTTAACTTTCTCTATCTTGGCAGGATCTGTTTCTACTCCATTACCACTAACAATATGGCCTAGAAAATTGACACTGGGCTTAAAAAAATGACATTTCTCAGGAGCTAATTTCATTCTTGCTTCATGTAGTTTGGTGAGAATAATGTCTAACCGCTCCAAGTGTTGCTCATAGGAGTCGCTGAAGATTATCACGTCGTCCAAGTAAATTAAACAAATGCGCATGTTCAAGTCTCCTAGTATCTCCTGCATTATTCTTTGGTAGGTAGCTGGGCTATTTGTTAAACCAAATGGCATCTTGTGGTACTCATAGAAGCCCATATTACCAACAGTAAATGCGGTGCGCTCCTTATGGGACTCCTCCACTTCAATCTGGTGGTAGCCTGACTTCATGTCCATTGTGGTAAAGAACTTAGCTCCATGAAGACAATCAAAAATTTCTTCCATTCTTGGTAGAGCATACGAGTCTTTGATTGTAATACTGTTGAGCTGCCTGTAGTCAACACAAAGACGTAACTTCCCGTTCTTCTTACGGACAAGAACCACATTCGATGTGTATGGAGATTTCGATGGTCGTATGACACCGGCTGCTAACAGCTGCTCAATATGGTTCCGCACCTCTTCAATCATAGATGGTGGAATGCGGCGGTGTCTCTGCTTAAATGGAATGTCTGTTGACAAATCAATCCTATGTTTTATTCTGTTACAAATGCCAATATCAGTATCTCCAGTTGAAAAAATGTCCTTATGTTTATCTAATAATTCAATTAATTCCTGTTTTTGATCTTGATCTAAAATGTTTGCTTCATCAATGTTCAAGTTATCCAATATATGTGATCTTTCTTCATGTATTTTATCAAATACATCTTCTGCAACCGTAACTGGCTGAATCTCACAAAGTATTGCATGAGGCTGGATGACGACAGGATTTGTTGTTATATTCGACAAGGTAACTCTAACTTCCTTTCTCTTCTCTCCAGTAAACTGTATAACTGTAGGTGTTACATCTAAAGATGGTGCCGTACAATCATCACATTCTTGTAGGATTGCAGTTGTTGGAAGATAATTCAACTCATGATCCGTGTACCCGATTACATCAATGTTCTGGTTTGGATTTAAGACAATCTTCTGAGTTGCGGCACATTTTACAATAGCTATACGGTTCTTACTTCGTTTTAGTTCTCTTTCTCTTAACGTAATTGTTCGAAAGCTGAGGTACCATGGTGCATGTAATGAAGCAGTTTGTAAAAATCTTTCACCATGTTGATTTGAACAATCTTTCATAAATTCTTGAAGTATGTTTGTTCCTAAAATGACTGGTGTTTTGGCTGAATATTTTGTATCAGGTGTAACAAGTAGCAAGCACGGAAGTGGTGTAGAATTAGGGAGTCCATCATCAGTTGTAATTTCAGTTTCAATGTATCCCTTGTATGGAAGATTCTCTCCATCCGCACATTCAATATTTAAAATGTCACCGACTGGTTGAATTTTAGTAAAAGAAAGATGATCATTGTAAAAAGACTCTGATATAATACTAACAACACTCCCAGTATCCAGTAATGCAGTGGTTGGTTGGTTAGCTATGGTGATATTTACTTCATTTGTATTTCCAATAAGCTTGGGATCAGACAACAACGTGCTCGGGTTCGATCCCCCTACTCGGGCACTTATAAGTTTGGGCAGTCCTTCTTCAGGTGTCCCTTGTCTTTGCATACAGAACAAACGAACTGCGCTAGTATTGTGGGGCAATCACGCTGCATGTGGCCTTTCCTATTGCAGATGAAACAAGTTCGTTCACTGGCGAATCCAGGGTCCATCTCTCTGTAGCCACGCCCTCTCATTCCTCGACCTTGTCCCCCACGCCATCTTCCCCTGTAGCTCCCTCTCGGTACATAATCTTGATGTTGTGGTTGCTGGTGTGTCTGATGAGGTTGTTGTTGTCCCTGTTGTTGTTGACGCTGTCCCTTTTCTATTCGGTCCATTCTTTCTGTTAGCTGTCTTAAGAGCTTGACTGTCTCACTGTCTTCTTCTTTCACCACAGGTCTGCAAGGTTTTCTCTCCGGGCTAGAACTTTTCATATCAGCTTCAATCTTCCTCAATTCTCTTCTAAATTGATCATATCCTTTAATCTTATCACACTGATATGTGGACATTTGTTTAAGATCTTTCCTGAGTCCAGAATGCAACACCTCTTTCAGTACTTGTGTATCTGATGTTCTGAATCCACCAAGTTCAACTGCCTTGTCAAATAAATCCTCTAGTCTGGATGCATATCCTTCTACTGACTCCGCAGGTTTTTGATCGCACGTATAAAATCTCTTCATAATACTCTCTCTAGTATCTACGATCCCATAGGAGCTATCCAATTTCTCTAAAACCTTCATTACTGTTACTCCTTGGCCTAGTCTCCTTATCTTGTCAGCAGCTGCTCCTTTGGCTGAACGCCGAATACCAAACATGATCTGATCATCAGTGTAGCTTCTGGCATTCAACACACATTCTATTTCATACTTGAAACTGTCCCATGTAGCCTCTCCTTTTCCATCTTCACCATAAAAGATGCTGAACTTCGGATAGGAAGTGGATGGTAAAGTTTCTGCTTTCTTAATTTGAACTGGTTCATCTTTACAGCCACCTATAGCCTCTATCAATTTTGTCGCTTTATGAGGATCAGTTATGTCTGCTGTTAATTTCATACTCCGAAGGAACTGAACCATCTGAAGTTCTTCATGAGTGAGTCCGCCTCCATAAGCCTCATTATGTTTAGTCTCCTCATCTTCCGCTTTAGGGAGTGCTTTATCACTTTGAGTTGCCATCACTATGAATAATTCAATCAAATTCAGCCACAATACAAATGTTATATCCTCTCACAATTCACAGCTAGTATGCATTTTATATCACTATCATGATGAACGAATTCACTCAAATGCCAAATGGTTTGCACTCACAACACACTAATCACTGTGTCAAGTGTTGGATACTGAACAACTTAATTCACAAGTGTCATCAACTTAAATCATCACGAATATACCAGGAATATTCCAAGATAACACAATTTAATTCCACTAATCAACAAAAACGTTACATGTAGTGCACTATATATATATATATCAATACACAAGTAAGATATTCAAAAAATGTATATCAATATCAGCGTAGATGTTCTCTAACTATAGTACAAATGTGCCTAATCAACAATCACAAAATTCACAACAGCTTCAGAAGTCCAAATCAAAATATTCCAACTGTCTCGAATAATTTGTATGTAAAGTATCAAAGTATAATGTGTAAATATAAATATGTAATGTCAAGCAAAAATAAATAAATAAATAAACAAAGTTTCAAAAATTAATTGAAGTAATTATAAAAGACGACTTAGTACTATCCAGTTATCCACCAAAATAATTTCAAATATGACACAAAGTAATGACGAACTATCTCAAATAAATTATTTCAGACAGTAAAATTAAATAAATATTCACTGTATAAACTATGTGTTCATGTAAACAACAAGCATCAAAGTTAGTTTCATAAAGTAAATTCAACCAAATGCAGATATAAATGTTTCAAATCAAAACCAAAATCAATATCAAATAACCTGAAAATAAAGCACTATTGTATAATCCAAGAAATTTACATCAATAAATACAACTGTCAAATGTCAATACAATGCAATTTCTATCTTATTTTCTATTCAATACACAAAGTCGAATAAATAAATATTATTTCGTTCAAAATAAATCAAATTATCTGTAGTATCAATCAATAACTGTAACTATTAATAAGCTATGTAATGAATTCACAAAACCTGAAATAAATGAATTGTATATCCAAAGAATAAACGATTTAATTCTATCACTGAAATGTCAATGTAAACCGAAAGTAAGCAAATCGCAAATTACGCTAAGTTTAATTGCAATAAAATCGCTAATGAACTACAAGTCGCTAAATAAATTTATCTACACGATACCTAGTGGTGGTTTATAAACTATAAGCTACAATTAACAACTAAATATTAAACTACTACGGTGTCAGAAGCAGAGTTGTCAAATTAATTTTCAATTCCGTCCAAAATGTCAAATAGTGCGCTGTCAAATCTATTAGGGCAAGGTCGCTTAGTAACGAATGACGTCACGTAACCTCCGAGTCGAAACAACCAATAGAATTTCAGATAATATTCAGCCCGCTAATTACGCATTCATACGTCAGTGCAGAATAGCCAATAGGAAGACAATATTACCACGTGTGTCAATCACGCAATGTAAAATACCTAGACTGGGAAAAACCAATACACAGAACTTTATGAATGAAATTCCTTAGGTGTGTTTATACTGCCAAATCAATAATAGTAAAACAGTGCAAACTTTCAGAATAGTTTCTAAATCAGACACAGATTAGAATAATGAAAGTACTCTCAGCTGAAACAATTTGTTAAACACAATAAATATTTAATATTTGATGAGAATCCTAGATAAAGTGTATCCAAAAAGCAGTTTAATAAGAGAATCAAGAATATTTCCAATCACCAAGAAATAAGTTATCAGAAATGATAGATTTTTTGTATGACCAAGACTGTTAAGAGATATTATTGTTAAACATGCAGTGAGATCTCTCTCATCAATATAATAGCTCTCTAGATATATGTACAAAAGAAAATGGCAGTAACAGCTATGTCTTAATTCTCATAGGGAAATAATAAATAAAGGAAAGCAAGTCACTGCAATTTTAATGTATACAAAAAATATATATCTTTGTACTCACGCCCTCTGTAGAAATGAATGACTTGAAAACAACTAACACAAGTGAATGATGAAGACCGCTAGCACAATGTCAGAAACACAAATAACTGTAAATTTAGCACTGATATTAATCTGTGCACAGTGTTTATGGTCACTGGAACCTCACATGTGTCCTCCTGATATGCGATGAATCCTTGATGGCCAAACGTCCTTCAGGTAAGTCCAGATCCTCCTCGAATGTTTTTCTCAGTTAAAAGGTAAAAATTACTTAAATCAGCTGGGAACAATCCATGTCCTCCAGTTATGTCACAAGCTCGTAATGCACTGAGCCAAAAAATTTACTCAAGAGTTTTAATTGTGACAATGCTTGTCACGCACGGTGCTACACCAAGCAAAGAATAAACTCATAAGATCCACTTGTAATAGCAAGAAGAGTCTTGACTGTGACACCAGTTGTCACCCACTGCTCTCCCCCGTGGTAGGAAAGACGTCTTCGTCTCTAGGCTTCTCAGCTACAAGCACGAAACCCTCTCCTTATGGGTCTGTCCAGGTTCGGTTAGGTTGGGCGCCAGATATAACGGTACGGTATTGTACGAATAGGAAGAACAAGACTCAATAAATGTAGAGATGTAATCTGGAAATATATAATTCATAATATACACGTAAGTAACAACATATAAAGATATAAAACACTGTTAAATAGCATGTTCAATATATCAATAATCGCTATTATAACTATCATAGGCTAGCAGCCAAATATTGTCTATAAACAATATTTCGAGACATATATACATATAATTGAATGCACAAGCAAAGCACAAGCAAAGCATACATTATAAACGACAAACAGATAAACAAACGAGGTTGTGTCACATACAATGACATACACGATTATGGCAAATACCAACATTTAGACATATACAGAAACATGACAATGACACATGAAACTTACCAATATGTGGTACTGAAAACCCTCACATCTCACGCTTCCGGTGCTGGTTAAGTTATGTTCTAAAAGGTAAGTGAACAGAATGTTTAGTGTACAGAATATAAAAGTAGTGAACCTATTGAAGGTTAGGGTAAGACAGGAGGTTTGTATATTGCTTTTCGGACAACACTTTATCCCGGACAAACATGATAAAAACAGAATAACTAAATGGCGTTTAACAAACGATTCCAGTGAGTTCACTACGAGAATACAATCAATTGCAAGATTAAACCAAGAATGCATACCTGCAAAACCTTATGCAAAAGCGAACAACTCTGTAGAAACAGGTTTCTAACAACGCAGTGTTTTCGCTCCAAAACTTCGTGACTGACTGAATCAAACCATTCCTTGAACCAATCACAATCGCTGTAACATATATGTCGACTAATGAAATTGTCTCCTCGAAAACATGCCAAGCCGATAATCAAGAAACCAAGGTGTTCCGCATGAAATGAAGACAAAACGGCGATATACAGTTATCGGTCCGGTCACATATATATATATATATATATATATATATATATATATATATATATATATATGTATATATATATATATATATATATATATATATATATATATTTAGACCAATCCAACCTTTGGGTAACTTTGATGCAACCTTTGGGAGACTCGTGTCGCCCATAGGATATATGTTGTGTCGCCCAAAAGTAATTGTGTTTTTTTCTATCAATTTATTTTTTAAAATAATAAAACAATTTTGCAAACGACTTTGAACGCTTTAAAAAAGGTTCAGTCATTAAGCACTAATCAGCAGGAATACCATTTAAAGAAAAATCATGAATTTCAAAAAAGTGTGTATATTTTGAAAACAACCTTTGGGATACATTTAGATTTTTATCAATAATTTTCTTGTCATAGGTATATGTTTTAGATAATAATTCATAAATGTAAAGAACATAATATTTTTTAACAGAAAAGTTAATTGTGTTCAACTTTAAAGATTCCGAAATTCCCTCAAAAAAATATTTTCGCAATAAGCGTACTTTCCGTGTTTTCGTGTCGCCCAAAGGTTGATGTATATTCAATGCTTTGCAGACTATAAGAACGACATGTTCTTTTTAGTTGTATTAGTTATTTTATCAAAAATTTAATAAACACAAATGACAAAAGTGCTTATTATAATTTATAATAGTTGTATTTTAAAATGTTTAATTGGACATTCGAACCAAACGTCGAGGAAGTTTCAATTTGGCCTACAGTCACTACCAAGGGTGACGGACCTGACGCAACTATTTGCGAATAACGAATGGCAATTATGGTCGCATGTGCTTCGTCTCTATATTACAGAAAACCGTGTTCTATATTTATATACTGATATAAATGGGAACAGTTCATTTCAAAACCATTTAAGGTACATATACTTACAAATACGTTCGGATATGTTACTTCATATAAAATGAATATGCTCGGAGTTGCAAGCTAAATAAAGCACATATTATATCTTAGTTAGTAATTGAACAATTGTGACTCACAACAGTTATCTGATATTTTTTTATAATGTGCCATAATAAATGATTTTCACTGCAGTTTTATAGTGTATTCATGTATCATATGTACACAACATGACAAAACATAAAATACAAATATTTAAGAGTTCAGTGCACATCCGTTCATAAAATTGAATTACAGGAGACTAAATATACAACAACATATCTTGACATTGTTAATAAAGGATAAAAAACAATTAAGTCTATTCTAAAAAAGATAATTACTCTTATTTACATGACTCTTTTAAGCTAAGAAACTATGATACATCTATAAGGATTATCACTTAACTACTTGTACAAAGCATTGAATCGGAATTCAAGTATATTAAAACAGGTTTTGTTGGTTAATTTAACAATATCTGTATTTGAGAGTAAAAATATACACTTATGTACCTGCACGTATTATTTTATCATGCAAACTGATATGTTTGTCTTGAAGCCTACGAAATCTGTCATTTTATATATACAAGAGCTGTCATCTTTTAATCCTACTTAACTGGTCTGGATCTACATATAATAAACATTAATCAAAGGTAAACTATTTTCTTTATGGAATGCGTAAGGAGTGCATGCTGCTGATAATCATTCCATAAATTGTGTTCAAATCGTACAGGCCATTAATAGACTTTTCTATTTCCGTTGTCAACAAATGTTGCCGAAATCATTAGAAATAAAACAAGTGTAATAGGTTATTTATTTTCAATTTATACTTCTTGTTTATTGGCTTACAGGTTCAGTTCATATATGCATATTACTTTAGAAAAAGAACGGTTTAAAAAAGTAAAACACAAGTTTAATTCTGTTACATTACTGTTTAACGCGTAATGATGCGTTAATAGTGATGATTAGATGACTGGCTGTTTCCGTGTATATATATATATATATATATATATATATATATATATATGTTAACTATTATCGGCGAAACGAACTGCGAAATTATGCATTTATGGAAAATATTTCTTACTTATAACAAGATTATAAATGTGTATTCAGTAGCTAAAACCGTACAAAACATAAATGACTGGTGGGTCCTAAGATAATAACAGTCATCAAGTAAAAGAAAAAAGGAAAAAAAAAAGAAATACCGTTTTTCCTTTGTTTCATATTACAGACGGTGTCCTTCATCATATTTTCTAATTATATTTCTTAATTTTGATAAATTGAAACACTTCTTTCAATTGAGGTTACTCTAATTTGGGCGTGAGAGTGAATCTTTAAATGAGATCTTTTGACCAGTAACTCTTCAACTAAATTTGAAACACATGAAATGTCACAGAAGTCCTCTCTTGCTTAATGTCCAAAGAAAGTCCAATTCTAAGAATACTAAAATATGATTTTTGCGAACATTCAACAGTTAATCGCTTGAATCCTGAACTGAACGACGTAGAGACAACACTAGTGTCCCGTCTGACAATGACTTGCCGCTGACACTTAAACCGAGGAATTCGGACTCCATTGAGTAGTTCCATTGTGTTGTTTGCATTACCACTTCACAAGTAATGCATGAAATATGTCTACCATATGCAAATGAATAGTCTGTAAATGCCAGACCCTTTACTCATATCATGTATGTTTTAGTCGCTGTAAATAACTCATGGATACTTTATTGCCTTTATATAAGCGTAAGTAAGAGTTAACATTTTCAAGAATAGCATAATACTTGTGTCTTAGAGATACTTGTTTTTAAATGTTGACAATTAAATGTGTTGTAGCACGAGTTTAAAACCGAGTATATAAGGATATATGTTCATGCAAGTCGTGTTTTATTACTTTGGAATACACAGTAGTTGACTTTTAAATTGAAATGTGAAAAACACCATAAATATCTTGAAAAGTCGATAGAATCTCTGAAAATAAAGCAGAAGGCGTGATTGTAGGTCAAGGGGGGTTTGTGCATTGTACAAGTATGTGCTTCTAGCTTCCATACCGACATAATGATATTTTTTTCATAACCTTGATATATGCATTTTCTCAACATTTAGGTTCTCAACTATGTGTAATCTTTATAAGAAAAATAATTTGGGTTTTCTTAATTATTACAGTATAGAATATCGGTCACATAGTGTGAGGGCCTAGACGCGAACCCAAGCAATGACCTTTTTAAGCTTTATTTAACAGCTGAAAGTGATAAGATTAACTCAGTTGCAACCTTCAGACAATATAAGTCAGAAACCGAAAACTGTTAACTCAAAATGGCCCTTAAACGGTGCCAATATTAAGTATCAAGTATACTATGTTTCCTAGATAAGCAATAGTTCCACTCGGGATTATGATACGAAGCAGGGTCTCTTGCGAAACAACTATACCGCACAACCGCATGGTGAGAATGACTCATTTTTATATTTTTATGGTAATTGCCCCATTTGCATTATCGTCACTTTCAAGTGTCGTGGCACCAACCTCGCACTCACATTTATGAGTCAATGCCAAAGTTTGTGAATAGATACATTTTCAATACTTATCCTTCCGGCCAGCTCTTCAGTGTAAAGCTTGTTTTAAACCTTTGTGGTACTTCTGTGGGACTGATCAAACCATTTCTTAAGAGCAGAAGGTGATGCGCCGAAATCTCATTTGTTATGAATACATGTAATTTTGAGCAGACTGCCGACGCCGCACAATTCATCTCAGGATTCTCATTTCGACGCAAATAGGTCTAAAACCCATGAGGCAGTGGACATAAATTATGGTTGATCTTCCTATTTGTATCGGTAATATTTTCTATGAAAACTTATTGAATGAACTTTTTTTATTTTATTTTTTACAATTTCAATGCAATAGTTATGATGTTCAAATTGAAATGAATATTTCAAACCACGTTTTTATGAAAGATGAATCCGCCCGAAAAAGAATTTCAAAAGTATACACTGTCGAAGAATTCACTTTTCAAACGTTATTTTTGATATGATTTTCGAATTTTAAACAATACGACGAATAAACAGTTATTGTTGCTAAGACTAAAATGCACATGGGCGATATATAAGTTTCAAAAATAATCAGATCGCGTTGTCAGCCGATTAAATCTTCGATAATAAAATCAGGGTCCAAGATTACTGTGACGTCAGCTTTATCATGAACCATTTTCAGACCTCCGGCCCCAATTAATCGATACATCTTAAGTCCCTTAAAACAGTATTAAATTCAGCCGATTTTTTGTTTGGTTTAATTTGTGCCATTTTACCCTTTTAAGCGTTTTGGGAATTCGAAAGGGAATTATCTGTATGCTTATCACAATGAGCTATTTTTCGTTTATATAATTGTATGAAAGTTTGCTAAAATAATATCTTCAAAGACCAAAATAATAGTAAAAAAATCCAAATGTTGCGCTTCTTCAAAAGTTGTATTGAAATCCATATATTTCAGTTCCAATGTGACACGCCTTCACTGTTTACTTATTGTACAATTAGCGTGAAATATCTTAATTAACTAATCAGTAAATTTCACTTTCTTCACTATGGCCATTTTAACTTTCTGAATACATGCAATTGCGTTAATATATCAATGCACAACTTTCGTTAATTTGAATTGAATTTATCAGATGTATTTAACAGGGTATTTATTTTTATTAAATCCATGGCGCGATCATGACTCTAAAAAGCGGCCGTATAAATAACTTTCATGTTTTTTTTTAGTTTAGGGTTAAGGTCATCATTGCTCATGTCAAATAGGCACTCAAAAAACACCGGCCCGTTTTAGTAGGGCATTCACATTATATATAACAACTAAAGTATGAAAAAATATGATTTTTAATGCAACAGTACACACATCCTCATAAAATTTTGATGAATAAGTGTATAAAGTGCAATAACGGGGTTATAGCAGGTACAACCCATTATAGTTGTGACCTGCAGAATGTCTTTGTCTCACGAGCTAATTCAAATTTCTCGCATGTTTCAACTTTATTTAGTAGTGGCGGGTTTGAATCAATGCTGAAACAGACCCAGACTACTACGTTCAGGAATGGGCTGTGAAAATGTGGTGACAAAATTCGCCGTCTGTGATATTGTGCAAACAATGAATTTTGCACTACTTGTTTTAACAATCAACCCAATAACAACCATTCTTTGCAAAAGTGTATATCGAAACATTGAAGATGACACTTATTATCTGCTTGAATTGGATTCTTACAACCCCGGATCAAGCAATTGGTGTGCATCATAATATTACCTTGTATATACTTTCAAATCCCCATTACACTGCAATGTTCACAGTAGAACTGCAGGTCTATTTTGGCCGTTATACACATATATTTGTCTTCCAGCACCTTGTTCTCGGATACAAGTGTCGGTCGATATCCGTCACAGGTTAGTAATATTCAGAGTTAAATGGACTATCAGGCGCGTAAATATAGATATACGAGTACTCGGCTGAATCCATATGATATTGACACAAAACAGACAACGTTGCAATACGCATACTTGACTACCTGATGTTTATTTCAAAATACTTTGAAAAATACTAAAAATACTACAAAAGCACCTCAGAACGACCAGAATGAACCAGATTGCACCGTGGTTTACAAATGTTCCGAGGGTGGTGCAAGCACATTCATCAATAGAGGGCTTGCTACGCGTCTGACTATGGCTGTAAACCAAACACTAAGATATTCGTATTGGCATGCCTTTGAACGTGTGTTTGGTTTTACCTAAGATCAAGGCCTTCCCCTAGAAGACACGTGCAAGTATTGGTGGATGAGTGCTGGAGGCGGTGTTCACTCTTCCGCGCGTCAATTTTTTTTCAATACCAATTTTACAACAACATAAAATGATTGCTTTGTTGCCAAAAATTGGCCTGCCCAAGATGTCTCTCAATCACAAGGGCAAGAATTTTGATAAGTTGTATGTAGTCTCATATTTTTGCTGTTAACTAACAAAAAATAAATAATATTCCTTTAGCCAAAGCATGCCTTGGCCTTAGTAAATAGCGTCTGAAGTAAAAAAAATAAAGAAAATTTCCTGAAACCGCAAGTCGCAGACCCTTGAAATTAAGTTTTTGAGCATGGTGTAATGGTGCTTTACACAGTTTGTTCAAATTAAGGTTTATTGCTCTCTAGACTGGCCCTGTGTGGTACAAGGATATCCATTTCCTTTTTTAGTCTTATTTTAAAAATCTTCTTTAAAATTAGGGCCGAATGAACATGCACTCTCACTCACACTCCAACCACAATCCCGTTAGGGACACTCAAGTGATCACTTGAGTTGAATGAATGGAGTGACACTCAAAAGATCTTTCTGTTTTCAAACGCCTCGCTTACACTCCATCTCATCAAATGACCAATTCAGTACAAATACATGTATGTTTTCATGAACATATCGGATTATCTGTTTCACTATGGTGGTGTTTACAGTATTTAATGTTAACATATGTTTTGGATTGTGAATATTTAAAATAACAGTTCCAAAATTCGTTAAAATTCGTTTTCTGTTGTTGTTTTTTTTAAATATAACCGTTTTCAATAGTATCACGTGATATGGATATGTATTCGAATAGTGTAATATAGTCTGCATAAAGTGGTCTTAGAGTTTGAAAATAAATTAAGACTTTATAAAAAAGCACATTATATGGAAATAATAAACGAATGAATCTACTTTTTAAAGAAAATTACATCTCGGACTGAAAGCTAATCAAGAAATGTAGGGAGCCTATGATCGGATGATGATGACGGTAACAACAACAACAACAATAATAATAATAATAATAATAATAATAATAATAATAATAATAATAATAATAATAATAATATCATTATATGATGATAATAATAATAATAGAATAAATCCAACTGAATGTAGGCTGGAAAATACATATCATTTCTCTGACCAAGGTCTAAAATGAACATGTTGCGTAAAACCATGTACGCGAAGTTAGCGGCGGTCTAACAGCATGAAGTTTGAGGCCTGGCGGTCCCGCTTCCTAGCGGCCTAACAACGTTTCGTATTTCAAAACTTTTAATATGCGTTCTTTTCAACAATGATAAATTAGATGTTTCTATTCAAAGGTCAACGTTCTTACGAACATATTAGCATATTTCCTTATTTTTTAGACTGCTGGATTGAGTGGTATCGGAATTTTAGACCCCTAGGCCATCAAGCCGTTAGGCCCCAAGATTTACGCTGGCGCTGGATTGCTCGATCAAGTTTTTGAAACAAATGTTAATAATCG